>NW_028117098.1:0-43261 GCF_964273445.1 Streptopelia decaocto
ATTGAAACTTTTCAAATCCCTCTCAAAATTGTTGAAATTCTGTTGAAAGTTTGAAACTTCTCTCTAGAATTTTCAAAATCCACTTCAAAATGTTTACAATTTCACGTCAAAATTGCTAAAATTCCAGTTGAAATTTTTTCAAAGTCCCTTAAAAATTTTCCAATTTTTGTCCCAATTCTTCCCATTCCCATTGAAACTTTTCAAATCCCTCTCAAAATTGTTGAAATTCTCTTGAAGCTTTTAAAATTCTCTCTAGAATTTTCAAAATCCATGGAAACATGTTTACAATTTCACATAAAAAAATTGCTAAAATTCCAGTTGAAATTTTTTCAAAGTCCCTTAAAAATTTTCCAATTTTTGTCCCAATTCTTCCCATTCCCATTGAAACTTTTCAAATCCCTCTCAAAACTGTTGAAATCCTATTGAAAGTTTGAAACTTCTCTCTAGAATTTTCAAAATCCACTTCAAAATGTTTACAATTTCACGTCAAAAAATGGCTAAAATTCCAGTTGAAATTTTTTCAAAGTCCCTTAAAAATTTTCCAGTTTTTGTCCCAATTCTTCCCATTCCCATTGAAACTTTTCAAATCCCTCTCAAAATTGTTGAAATTCTGTTGAAGCTTTTAAAATTCTCTCTAGAATTTTCAAAATCCATGTCCACATGTTTACAATTTCACATAAAAAAATTGCTAAAATTCCAGTTGAAATTTTTTCAAAGTCCCTTCAGAATTTTCCAATTTTTGTCCCAATTCTTCCCATTCCCATTGAAACTTTTCAAATCCCTCTCAAAATTGTTGAAATTCTGTTGAAGCTTTTAAAATTCTCTCTAGAATTTTCAAAATTTATGTCCACATGTTTACAATTTCACGTCAAAAAATTGCTAAAATTCCAGTTGAAATTTTTTCAAAGTCCCTGAAAAATTTTCCAATTTTTGTCCCAATTCTTCCCATTCCCATTGAAACTTTTCAAATCCCTCTCAAAACTGTTGAAATCCTATTGAAAGTTTGAAACTTCTCTCTAGAATTTTCAAAATCCACGTCAACATGTTTACAATTTCACGTCAAAATTGCTAAAATTCCAGTTGAAATTTTTTCAAAGTCCCTTAAAAATTTTCCAATTTTCGTCCCAATTCTTCCCATTCCCATTGAAACTTTTCAAATCCCTCTCAAAACTGTTGAAATTCTGTTGAAGCTTTTAAAATTCTCTCTAGAATTTTCAAAATCCATGTCCACATGTTTACAATTTCACGTCAAAATTGCTAAAATTCCAGTTGAAATTTTTTCAAAGTCCCTTAAAAATTTTCCAATTTTTGTCCCAATTCTTCCTATTCCCATTGAAACTTTTCAAATCCCTCTCAAAATTGTTGAAATTCTGTTGAAGCTTTTAAAATTCTCTCTAGAATTTTCAAAATCCATGGCCACATGTTTACAATTTCACGTCAAAAAATGGCTAAAATTCCAGTTGAAATTTTTTCAAAGTCCCTTAAAAATTTTCCAATTTTTGTCCCAATTCTTCCCATTCCCATTGAAACTTTTCAAATCCCTCTCAAAATTGTTGAAATTCTCTTGAAGCTTTTAAAATTCTCTCTAGAATTTTCAAAATTTATGTCCACATGTTTACAATTTCACGTCAAAAAATGGCTAAAATTCCAGTTGAAATTTTTTCAAAGTCCCTGAAAAATTTTCCAATTTTTGTCCCAATTCTTCCCATTCCCATTGAAACTTTTCAAATCCCTCTCAAAATTGTTGAAATTCTGTTGAAGCTTTTAAAATTCTCTCTAGAATTTTCAAAATCCATGGCCACATGTTTACAATTTCACGTCAAAAAATGGCTAAAATTCCAGTTGAAATTTTTTCAAAGTCCCTTAAAAATTTTCCAATTTTTGTCCCAATTCTTCCCATTCCCATTGAAACTTTTCAAATCCCTCTCCAAATTGTTGAAATTCTGTTGAAGCTTTTAAAATTCTCTCTAGAATTTTCAAAATCCATGTCCACATGTTTACAATTTCACGTCAAAAAATGGCTAAAATTCCAGTTGAAATTTTTTCAAAGTCCCTTAAAAATTTTCCAATTTTCGTCCCAATTCTTCCCATTCCCATTGAAACTTTTCAAATCCCTCTCAAAACTGTTTAAATCCTATTGAAAGTTTGAAACTTCTCTCTAGAATTTTCAAAATCCACGTCAACATGTTTACAATTTCACGTCAAAATTGCTAAAATTCCAGTTGAAATTTTTTCAAAGTCCCTTAAAAATTTTCCAATTTTGGTCCCAATTCTTCCCATTCCCATTGAAACTTTTCAAATCCCTCTCAAAATTGTTGAAATTCTGTTGAAGCTTTTAAAATTCTCTCTAGAATTTTCAAAATCCATGTCCACATGTTTACAATTTCACGTCAAAAAATTGCTAAAATTCCAGTTAAAATTTTTTCAAAGTCCCTGAAAAATTTTCCAATTTTTGTCCCAATTCTTCCCATTCCCATTGAAACTTTTCAAATCCCTCTCAAAATTGTTGAAATTCTCTTGAAGCTTTTAAAATTCTCTCTAGAATTTTCAAAATCCATGTCCACATCTTTACAATTTCACGTCAAAAAATTGCTAAAATTCCAGTTGAAATTTTTTCAAAGTCCCTTAAAAATTTTCCAATTTTGGTCCCAATTCTTCCCATTCCCATTGAAACTTTTCAAATCCCTCTCAAAATTGTTGAAATTCTCTTGAAGCTTTTAAAATTCTCTCTAGAATTTTCAAAATCCATGTCCACATGTTTACAATTTCACGTCAAAAAATGGCTAAAATTCCAGTTGAAATTTTTTCAAAGTCCCTTAAAAATTTTCCAATTTTTGTCCCAATTCTTCCCATTCCCATTGAAACTTTTCAAATCCCTCTCAAAATTGTTGAAATTCTCTTGAAGCTTTTAAAATTCTCTCTAGAATTTTCAAAATCCATGTCCACATGTTTACAATTTCACGTCAAAAAATTGCTAAAATTCCAGTTGAAATTTTTTCAAAGTCCCTGAAAAATTTTCCAATTTTGGTCCCAATTCTTCCCATTCCCATTGAAACTTTTCAAATCCCTCTCAAAATTGTTGAAATTCTCTTGAAGCTTTTAAAATTCTCTCTAGAATTTTCAAAATCCATGTCCACATCTTTACAATTTCACGTCAAAAAATTGCTAAAATTCCAGTTGAAATTTTTTCAAAGTCCCTTAAAAATTTTCCAATTTTTGTCCCAATTCTTCCCATTCCCATTGAAACTTTTCAAATCCCTCTCAAAATTGTGGAAATTCTGTTGAAGCTTTTAAAATTCTCTCTAGAATTTTCAAAATCCACTTCAACATGTTTACAATTTCACGTCAAAAAATGGCTAAAATTCCAGTTGAAATTTTTTCAAAGTCCCTTAAAAATTTTCCAATTTTTGTCCCAATTCTTCCCATTCCCATTGAAACTTTTCAAATCCCTCTCAAAATTGTTGAAATTCTCTTGAAGCTTTTAAAATTCTCTCTAGAATTTTCAAAATCCATGTCCACATGTTTACAATTTCACGTCAAAATTGCTAAAATTCCAGTTGAAATTTTTTCAAAGTCCCTTAAAAATTTTCCAATTTTTGTCCCAATTCTTCCCATTCCCATTGAAACTTTTCAAATCCCTCTCAAAATTGTTGAAATTCTCTTGAAGCTTTTAAAATTCTCTCTAGAATTTTCAAAATCCATGTCCACATGTTTACAATTTCACATAAAAAAATGGCTAAAATGCCAGTTGAAATTTTTTCAAAGTCCCTTAAAAACTTTCCAATTTTGGTCCCAATTCTTCCCATTCCCATTGAAACTTTTCAAATCCCTCTCAAAATTGTTGAAATTCTGTTGAAGCTTTTAAAATTCTCTCTAGAATTTTCAAAATCCACTTCAACATGTTTACAATTTCACGTCAAAAAATTGCTAAAATTCCAGTTGAAATTTTTTCAAAGTCCCTTAAAAATTTTCCAATTTTTGTCCCAATTCTTCCCATTCCCATTGAAACTTTTCAAATCCCTCTCAAAATTGTTGAAATTCTATTGAAGCTTTTAAAATTCTCTCTAGAATTTTCAAAATCCATGTCCACATGTTTACAATTTCACGTCAAAAAATGGCTAAAATTCCAGTTGAAATTTTTTCAAAGTCCCTTAAAAATTTTCCAATTTTCGTCCCAATTCTTCCCATTCCCATTGAAACTTTTCAAATCCCTCTCAAAACTGTTTAAATCCTATTGAAAGTTTGAAACTTCTCTCTAGAATTTTCAAAATCCACGTCAACATGTTTACAATTTCACGTCAAAATTGCTAAAATTCCAGTTGAAATTTTTTCAAAGTCCCTTAAAAATTTTCCAATTTTGGTCCCAATTCTTCCCATTCCCATTGAAACTTTTCAAATCCCTCTCAAAATTGTTGAAATTCTGTTGAAGCTTTTAAAATTCTCTCTAGAATTTTCAAAATCCATGTCCACATGTTTACAATTTCACATAAAAAAATGGCTAAAATGCCAGTTGAAATTTTTTCAAAGTCCCTTAAAAACTTTCCAATTTTGGTCCCAATTCTTCCCATTCCCATTGAAACTTTTCAAATCCCTCTCAAAATTGTTGAAATTCTGTTGAAGCTTTTAAAATTCTCTCTAGAATTTTCAAAATCCACTTCAACATGTTTACAATTTCACGTCAAAAAATTGCTAAAATTCCAGTTGAAATTTTTTCAAAGTCCCTTAAAAATTTTCCAATTTTTGTCCCAATTCTTCCCATTCCCATTGAAACTTTTCAAATCCCTCTCAAAATTGTTGAAATTCTATTGAAGCTTTTAAAATTCTCTCTAGAATTTTCAAAATCCATGTCCACATGTTTACAATTTCACGTCAAAAAATGGCTAAAATTCCAGTTGAAATTTTTTCAAAGTCCCTTAAAAATTTTCCAATTTTCGTCCCAATTCTTCCCATTCCCATTGAAACTTTTCAAATCCCTCTCAAAACTGTTTAAATCCTATTGAAAGTTTGAAACTTCTCTCTAGAATTTTCAAAATCCACGTCAACATGTTTACAATTTCACGTCAAAATTGCTAAAATTCCAGTTGAAATTTTTTCAAAGTCCCTTAAAAATTTTCCAATTTTGGTCCCAATTCTTCCCATTCCCATTGAAACTTTTCAAATCCCTCTCAAAATTGTTGAAATTCTCTTGAAGCTTTTAAAATTCTCTCTAGAATTTTCAAAATCCATGTCCACATGTTTACAATTTCATGTCAAAAAATTGCTAAAATTCCAGTTAAAATTTTTTCAAAGTCCCTGAAAAATTTTCCAATTTTTGTCCCAATTCTTCCCATTCCCATTGAAACTTTTCAAATCCCTCTCAAAATTGTTGAAATTCTCTTGAAGCTTTTAAAATTCTCTCTAGAATTTTCAAAATCCATGTCCACATCTTTACAATTTCACGTCAAAAAATTGCTAAAATTCCAGTTGAAATTTTTTCAAAGTCCCTTAAAAATTTTCCAATTTTTGTCCCAATTCTTCCCATTCCCATTGAAACTTTTCAAATCCCTCTCAAAATTGTTGAAATTCTCTTGAAGCTTTTAAAATTCTCTCTAGAATTTTCAAAATCCATGGCCACATGTTTACAATTTCACATAAAAAAATGGCTAAAATTCCAGTTGAAATTTTTTCAAAGTCCCTTAAAAATTTTCCAATTTTTGTCCCAATTCTTCCCATTCCCATTGAAACTTTTCAAATCCCTCTCAAAATTGTTGAAATTCTCTTGAAGCTTTTAAAATTCTCTCTAGAATTTTCAAAATCCATGTCCACATGTTTACAATTTCACGTCAAAAAATGGCTAAAATTCCAGTTGAAATTTTTTCAAAGTCCCTTAAAAATTTTCCAATTTTTGTCCCAATTCTTCCCATTCCCATTGAAACTTTTCAAATCCCTCTCAAAATTGTTGAAATTCTGTTGAAGCTTTTAAAATTCTCTCTAGAATTTTCAAAATCCATGTCCACATGTTTACAATTTCACGTCAAAAAATTGCTAAAATTCCAGTTGAAATTTTTTCAAAGTCCCTTAAAAATTTTCCAATTTTGGTCCCAATTCTTCCCATTCCCATTGAAACTTTTCAAATCCCTCTCAAAATTGTTGAAATTCTCTTGAAGCTTTTAAAATTCTCTCTAGAATTTTCAAAATCCATGGCCACATGTTTACAATTTCACATTAAAAAATGGCTAAAATTCCAGTTGAAATTTTTTCAAAGTCCCTTAAAAATTTTCCAATTTTTGTCCCAATTCTTCCCATTCCCATTGAAACTTTTCAAATCCCTCTCAAAATTGTTGAAATTCTGTTGAAGCTTTTAAAATTCTCTCTAGAATTTTCAAAATCCACTTCAACATGTTTACAATTTCACGTCAAAAAATGGCTAAAATTCCAGTTGAAATTTTTTCAAAGTCCCTTAAAAATTTTCCAATTTTTGTCCCAATTCTTCCCATTCCCATTGAAACTTTTCAAATCCCTCTCAAAATTGTTGAAATTCTCTTGAAGCTTTTAAAATTCTCTCTAGAATTTTCAAAATTTATGTCCACATGTTTACAATTTCACGTCAAAATTGCTAAAATTCCAGTTGAAATTTTTTCAAAGTCCCTTAAAAATTTTCCAATTTTTGTCCCAATTCTTCCCATTCCCATTGAAACTTTTCAAATCCCTCTCAAAATTGTTGAAATTCTCTTGAAGCTTTTAAAATTCTCTCTAGAATTTTCAAAATCCATGTCCACATGTTTACAATTTCACATAAAAAAATGGCTAAAATGCCAGTTGAAATTTTTTCAAAGTCCCTGAAAAATTTTCCAATTTTTGTCCCAATTCTTCCCATTCCCATTGAAACTTTTCAAATCCCTCTCAAAATTGTTGAAATTCTGTTGAAGCTTTTAAAATTCTCTCTAGAATTTTCAAAATCCATGTCCACATGTTTACAATTTCACGTCAAAATTGCTAAAATTCCAGTTGAAATTTTTTCAAAGTCCCTTAAAAATTTTCCAATTTTTGTCCCAATTCTTCCCATTCCCATTGAAACTTTTCAAATCCCTCTCAAAATTGTTGAAATTCTGTTGAAGCTTTTAAAATTCTCTCTAGAATTTTCAAAATCCATGGCCACATGTTTACAATTTCACATAAAAAAATTGTTAAAATTCCAGTTGAAATTTTTTCAAAGTCCCTTAAAAATTTTCCAATTTTGGTCCCAATTCTTCCCATTCCCATTGAAACTTTTCAAATCCCTCTCCAAATTGTTGAAATTCTCTTGAAGCTTTTAAAATTCTCTCTAGAATTTTCAAAATCCACTTCAACATGTTTACAATTTCACGTCAAAAAATGGCTAAAATTCCAGTTGAAATTTTTTCAAAGTCCCTTAAAAATTTTCCCATTTTTGTCCCAATTCTTCCCATTCCCATTGAAACTTTTCAAATCCCTCTCAAAATTGTTGAAATTCTGTTGAAGCTTTTAAAATTCTCTCTAGAATTTTCAAAATCCATGTCCACATGTTTACAATTTCACGTCAAAATTGCTAAAATTCCAGTTGAAATTTTTTCAAAGTCCCTTAAAAATTTTCCAATTTTTGTCCCAATTCTTCCCATTCCCATTGAAACTTTTCAAATCCCTCTCAAAATTGTTGAAATTCTCTTGAAGCTTTTAAAATTCTCTCTAGAATTTTCAAAATCCATGGCCACATGTTTACAATTTCACATAAAAAAATTGCTAAAATTCCAGTTGAAATTTTTTCAAAGTCCCTTAAAAATTTTCCAATTTTGGTCCCAATTCTTCCCATTCCCATTGAAACTTTTCAAATCCCTCTCAAAATTGTTGAAATTCTCTTGAAAGTTTGAAACTTCTCTCTAGAATTTTCAAAATCCACTTCAAAATGTTTACAATTTCATGTCAAAATTGCTAAAATTCCAGTTGAAATTTTTTCAAAGTCCCTTAAAAATTTTCCAATTTTCGTCCCAATTCTTCCCATTCCCATTGAAACTTTTCAAATCCCTCTCAAAATTGTTGAAATTCTGTTGAAGCTTTTAAAATTCTCTCTAGAATTTTCAAAATCCACTTCAACATGTTTACAATTTCACGTCAAAAAATTGCTAAAATTCCAGTTGAAATTTTTTCAAAGTCCCTTAAAAATTTTCCAATTTTTGTCCCAATTCTTCCCATTCCCATTGAAACTTTTCAAATCCCTCTCAAAATTGTTGAAATTCTGTTGAAGCTTTTAAAATTCTCTCTAGAATTTTCAAAATCCATGTCCACATGTTTACAATTTCACGTCAAAATTGCTAAAATTCCAGTTGAAATTTTTTCAAAGTCCCTTAAAAATTTTCCAATTTTTGTCCCAATTCTTCCCATTCCCATTGAAACTTTTCAAATCCCTCTCAAAATTGTTGAAATTCTCTTGAAGCTTTTAAAATTCTCTCTAGAATTTTCAAAATCCATGTCCACATGTTTATAATTTCACATAAAAAAATGGCTAAAATGCCAGTTGAAATTTTTTCAAAGTCCCTTAAAAATTTTCCAATTTTGGTCCCAATTCTTCCCATTCCCATTGAAACTTTTCAAATCCCTCTCAAAATTGTTGAAATTCTGTTGAAAGTTTGAAACTTCTCTCTAGAATTTTCAAAATCCACTTCAAAATGTTTACAATTTCACGTCAAAATTGCTAAAATTCCAGTTGAAATTTTTTCAAAGTCCCTTAAAAATTTTCCAATTTTTGTCCCAATTCTTCCCATTCCCATTGAAACTTTTCAAATCCCTCTCAAAATTGTTGAAATTCTCTTGAAGCTTTTAAAATTCTCTCTAGAATTTTCAAAATCCATGTCCACATGTTTACAATTTCACGTCAAAAAAATGGCTAAAATTCCAGTTGAAATTTTTTCAAAGTCCCTTAAAAATTTTCCAATTTTTGTCCCAATTCTTCCCATTCCCATTGAAACTTTTCAAATCCCTCTCAAAATTGTTGAAATTCTGTTGAAGCTTTTAAAATTCTCTCTAGAATTTTCAAAATCCACTTCAACATGTTTACAATTTCACGTCAAAAAATTGCTAAAATTCCAGTTGAAATTTTTTCAAAGTCCCTTAAAAATTTTCCCATTTTTGTCCCAATTCTTCCCATTCCCATTGAAACTTTTCAAATCCCTCTCAAAATTGTTGAAATTCTCTTGAAGCTTTTAAAATTCTCTCTAGAATTTTCAAAATCCATGTCCACATGTTTACAATTTCACGTCAAAAAATGGCTAAAATTCCAGTTGAAATTTTTTCAAAGTCCCTTAAAAATTTTCCAATTTTTGTCCCAATTCTTCCCATTCCCATTGAAACTTTTCAAATCCCTCTCAAAATTGTTGAAATTCTGTTGAAGCTTTTAAAATTCTCTCTAGAATTTTCAAAATCCACTTCAAAATGTTTACAATTTCACGTCAAAATTGCTAAAATTCCAGTTGAAATTTTTTCAAAGTCCCTTAAAAATTTTCCAATTTTCGTCCCAATTCTTCCCATTCCCATTGAAACTTTTCAAATCCCTCTCAAAATTGTTGAAATTCTGTTGAAAGTTTGAAACTTCTCTCTAGAATTTTCAAAATCCACTTCAACATGTTTACAATTTCACGTCAAAATTGCTAAAATTCCAGTTGAAATTTTTTCAAAGTCCCTGAAAAATTTTCCAATTTTTGTCCCAATTCTTCCCATTCCCATTGAAACTTTTCAAATCCCTCTCAAAATTGTTGAAATTCTCTTGAAGCTTTTAAAATTCTCTCTAGAATTTTCAAAATCCATGGCCACATGTTTACAATTTCACGTCAAAAAATTGCTAAAATTCCAGTTGAAATTTTTTCAAAGTCCCTTAAAAATTTTCCCATTTTTGTCCCAATTCTTCCCATTCCCATTGAAACTTTTCAAATCCCTCTCCAAATTGTTGAAATTCTCTTGAAGCTTTTAAAATTCTCTCTAGAATTTTCAAAATCCATGGCCACATGTTTACAATTTCACGTCAAAAAATTGCTAAAATTCCAGTTGAAATTTTTTCAAAGTCCCTTAAAAATTTTCCAATTTTGGTCCCAATTCTTCCCATTCCCATTGAAACTTTTCAAATCCCTCTCAAAATTGTTGAAATTCTCTTGAAGCTTTTAAAATTCTCTCTAGAATTTTCAAAATCCATGTCCACATGTTTACAATTTCACGTCAAAAAATGGCTAAAATTCCAGTTGAAATTTTTTCAAAGTCCCTTAAAAATTTTCCAATTTTTGTCCCAATTCTTCCCATTCCCATTGAAACTTTTCAAATCCCTCTCAAAATTGTTGAAATTCTGTTGAAGCTTTTAAAATTCTCTCTAGAATTTTCAAAATCCACTTCAAAATGTTTACAATTTCACGTCAAAATTGCTAAAATTCCAGTTGAAATTTTTTCAAAGTCCCTTAAAAATTTTCCAATTTTCGTCCCAATTCTTCCCATTCCCATTGAAACTTTTCAAATCCCTCTCAAAATTGTTGAAATTCTGTTGAAAGTTTGAAACTTCTCTCTAGAATTTTCAAAATCCACTTCAACATGTTTACAATTTCACGTCAAAATTGCTAAAATTCCAGTTGAAATTTTTTCAAAGTCCCTGAAAAATTTTCCAATTTTTGTCCCAATTCTTCCCATTCCCATTGAAACTTTTCAAATCCCTCTCAAAATTGTTGAAATTCTCTTGAAGCTTTTAAAATTCTCTCTAGAATTTTCAAAATCCATGGCCACATGTTTACAATTTCACGTCAAAAAATTGCTAAAATTCCAGTTGAAATTTTTTCAAAGTCCCTTAAAAATTTTCCCATTTTTGTCCCAATTCTTCCCATTCCCATTGAAACTTTTCAAATCCCTCTCAAAATTGTTGAAATTCTCTTGAAGCTTTTAAAATTCTCTCTAGAATTTTCAAAATCCATGTCCACATCTTTACAATTTCACGTCAAAAAATTGCTAAAATTCCAGTTGAAATTTTTTCAAAGTCCCTTAAAAATTTTCCAATTTTGGTCCCAATTCTTCCCATTCCCATTGAAACTTTTCAAATCCCTCTCAAAATTGTTGAAATTCTGTTGAAAGTTTGAAACTTCTCTCTAGAATTTTCAAAATCCACTTCAAAATGTTTACAATTTCACGTCAAAATTGCTAAAATTCCAGTTGAAATTTTTTCAAAGTCCCTTAAAAATTTTCCAATTTTTGTCCCAATTCTTCCCATTCCCATTGAAACTTTTCAAATCCCTCTCAAAATTGTTGAAATTCTGTTGAAGCTTTTAAAATTCTCTCTAGAATTTTCAAAATCCATGTCCACATGTTTACAATTTCACGTCAAAATTGCTAAAATTCCAGTTGAAATTTTTTCAAAGTCCCTTAAAAATTTTCCAATTTTTGTCCCAATTCTTCCCATTCCCATTGAAACTTTTCAAATCCCTCTCAAAATTGTTGAAATTCTCTTGAAGCTTTTAAAATTCTCTCTAGAATTTTCAAAATCCATGGCCACATGTTTACAATTTCACATAAAAAAATTGCTAAAATTCCAGTTGAAATTTTTTCAAAGTCCCTTAAAAATTTTCCAATTTTGGTCCCAATTCTTCCCATTCCCATTGAAACTTTTCAAATCCCTCTCAAAATTGTTGAAATTCTCTTGAAGCTTTTAAAATTCTCTCTAGAATTTTCAAAATCCACTTCAACATGTTTACAATTTCACGTCAAAAAATGGCTAAAATTCCAGTTGAAATTTTTTCAAAGTCCCTTAAAAATTTTCCAATTTTTGTCCCAATTCTTCCCATTCCCATTGAAACTTTTCAAATCCCTCTCAAAATTGTTGAAATTCTGTTGAAGCTTTTAAAATTCTCTCTAGAATTTTCAAAATCCATGGCCACATGTTTACAATTTCACGTCAAAAAATTGCTAAAATTCCAGTTGAAATTTTTTCAAAGTCCCTTAAAAATTTTCCAATTTTGGTCCCAATTCTTCCCTTTCCCATTGAAACTTTTCAAATCCCTCTCAAAATTGTTGAAATTCTGTTGAAGCTTTTAAAATTCTCTCTAGAATTTTCAAAATCCATGGCCACATGTTTACAATTTCACATAAAAAAATTGCTAAAATTCCAGTTGAAATTTTTTCAAAGTCCCTTAAAAATTTTCCAATTTTGGTCCCAATTCTTCCCATTCCCATTGAAACTTTTCAAATCCCTCTCAAAATTGTTGAAATTCTCTTGAAAGTTTGAAACTTCTCTCTAGAATTTTCAAAATCCACTTCAAAATGTTTACAATTTCACGTCAAAATTGCTAAAATTCCAGTTGAAATTTTTTCAAAGTCCCTTAAAAATTTTCCAATTTTCGTCCCAATTCTTCCCATTCCCATTGAAACTTTTCAAATCCCTCTCAAAATTGTTGAAATTCTGTTGAAGCTTTTAAAATTCTCTCTAGAATTTTCAAAATCCACTTCAACATGTTTACAATTTCACGTCAAAAAATTGCTAAAATTCCAGTTGAAATTTTTTCAAAGTCCCTTAAAAATTTTCCAATTTTCGTCCCAATTCTTCCCATTCCCATTGAAACTTTTCAAATCCCTCTCAAAATTGTTGAAATTCTGTTGAAAGTTTGAAACTTCTCTCTAGAATTTTCAAAATCCACTTCAAAATGTTTACAATTTCACGTCAAAATTGCTAAAATTCCAGTTGAAATTTTTTCAAAGTCCCTTAAAAATTTTCCAATTTTTGTCCCAATTCTTCCCATTCCCATTGAAACTTTTCAAATCCCTCTCCAAATTGTTGAAATTCTCTTGAAGCTTTTAAAATTCTCTCTAGAATTTTCAAAATCCACTTCAACATGTTTACAATTTCACGTCAAAAAAATGGCTAAAATTCCAGTTGAAATTTTTTCAAAGTCCCTTAAAAATTTTCCAATTTTTGTCCCAATTCTTCCCATTCCCATTGAAACTTTTCAAATCCCTCTCAAAATTGTTGAAATTCTCTTGAAGCTTTTAAAATTCTCTCTAGAATTTTCAAAATCCATGGCCACATGTTTACAATTTCACGTCAAAAAATTGCTAAAATTCCAGTTGAAATTTTTTCAAAGTCCCTTAAAAATTTTCCCATTTTTGTCCCAATTCTTCCCATTCCCATTGAAACTTTTCAAATCCCTCTCAAAATTGTTGAAATTCTCTTGAAGCTTTTAAAATTCTCTCTAGAATTTTCAAAATCCATGTCCACATGTTTACAATTTCACGTCAAAAAATGGCTAAAATTCCAGTTGAAATTTTTTCAAAGTCCCTTAAAAATTTTCCAATTTTTGTCCCAATTCTTCCCATTCCCATTGAAACTTTTCAAATCCCTCTCAAAATTGTTGAAATTCTGTTGAAGCTTTTAAAATTCTCTCTAGAATTTTCAAAATCCACTTCAAAATGTTTACAATTTCACGTCAAAATTGCTAAAATTCCAGTTGAAATTTTTTCAAAGTCCCTTAAAAATTTTCCAATTTTCGTCCCAATTCTTCCCATTCCCATTGAAACTTTTCAAATCCCTCTCAAAATTGTTGAAATTCTGTTGAAAGTTTGAAACTTCTCTCTAGAATTTTCAAAATCCACTTCAACATGTTTACAATTTCACGTCAAAATTGCTAAAATTCCAGTTGAAATTTTTTCAAAGTCCCTGAAAAATTTTCCAATTTTTGTCCCAATTCTTCCCATTCCCATTGAAACTTTTCAAATCCCTCTCAAAATTGTTGAAATTCTCTTGAAGCTTTTAAAATTCTCTCTAGAATTTTCAAAATCCATGGCCACATGTTTACAATTTCACGTCAAAAAATTGCTAAAATTCCAGTTGAAATTTTTTCAAAGTCCCTTAAAAATTTTCCCATTTTTGTCCCAATTCTTCCCATTCCCATTGAAACTTTTCAAATCCCTCTCCAAATTGTTGAAATTCTCTTGAAGCTTTTAAAATTCTCTCTAGAATTTTCAAAATCCATGGCCACATGTTTACAATTTCACGTCAAAAAATTGCTAAAATTCCAGTTGAAATTTTTTCAAAGTCCCTTAAAAATTTTCCAATTTTGGTCCCAATTCTTCCCATTCCCATTGAAACTTTTCAAATCCCTCTCAAAATTGTTGAAATTCTCTTGAAGCTTTTAAAATTCTCTCTAGAATTTTCAAAATCCATGTCCACATGTTTACAATTTCACGTCAAAAAATGGCTAAAATTCCAGTTGAAATTTTTTCAAAGTCCCTTAAAAATTTTCCAATTTTTGTCCCAATTCTTCCCATTCCCATTGAAACTTTTCAAATCCCTCTCAAAATTGTTGAAATTCTGTTGAAGCTTTTAAAATTCTCTCTAGAATTTTCAAAATCCACTTCAAAATGTTTACAATTTCACGTCAAAATTGCTAAAATTCCAGTTGAAATTTTTTCAAAGTCCCTTAAAAATTTTCCAATTTTCGTCCCAATTCTTCCCATTCCCATTGAAACTTTTCAAATCCCTCTCAAAATTGTTGAAATTCTGTTGAAAGTTTGAAACTTCTCTCTAGAATTTTCAAAATCCACTTCAACATGTTTACAATTTCACGTCAAAATTGCTAAAATTCCAGTTGAAATTTTTTCAAAGTCCCTGAAAAATTTTCCAATTTTTGTCCCAATTCTTCCCATTCCCATTGAAACTTTTCAAATCCCTCTCAAAATTGTTGAAATTCTCTTGAAGCTTTTAAAATTCTCTCTAGAATTTTCAAAATCCATGGCCACATGTTTACAATTTCACGTCAAAAAATTGCTAAAATTCCAGTTGAAATTTTTTCAAAGTCCCTTAAAAATTTTCCCATTTTTGTCCCAATTCTTCCCATTCCCATTGAAACTTTTCAAATCCCTCTCAAAATTGTTGAAATTCTCTTGAAGCTTTTAAAATTCTCTCTAGAATTTTCAAAATCCATGTCCACATCTTTACAATTTCACGTCAAAAAATTGCTAAAATTCCAGTTGAAATTTTTTCAAAGTCCCTTAAAAATTTTCCAATTTTGGTCCCAATTCTTCCCATTCCCATTGAAACTTTTCAAATCCCTCTCAAAATTGTTGAAATTCTGTTGAAAGTTTGAAACTTCTCTCTAGAATTTTCAAAATCCACTTCAAAATGTTTACAATTTCACGTCAAAATTGCTAAAATTCCAGTTGAAATTTTTTCAAAGTCCCTTAAAAATTTTCCAATTTTTGTCCCAATTCTTCCCATTCCCATTGAAACTTTTCAAATCCCTCTCAAAATTGTTGAAATTCTGTTGAAGCTTTTAAAATTCTCTCTAGAATTTTCAAAATCCATGTCCACATGTTTACAATTTCACGTCAAAATTGCTAAAATTCCAGTTGAAATTTTTTCAAAGTCCCTTAAAAATTTTCCAATTTTTGTCCCAATTCTTCCCATTCCCATTGAAACTTTTCAAAATCCCTCTCAAAATTGTTGAAATTCTCTTGAAGCTTTTAAAATTCTCTCTAGAATTTTCAAAATCCATGGCCACATGTTTACAATTTCACATAAAAAAATTGCTAAAATTCCAGTTGAAATTTTTTCAAAGTCCCTTAAAAATTTTCCAATTTTGGTCCCAATTCTTCCCATTCCCATTGAAACTTTTCAAATCCCTCTCAAAATTGTTGAAATTCTCTTGAAGCTTTTAAAATTCTCTCTAGAATTTTCAAAATCCACTTCAACATGTTTACAATTTCACGTCAAAAAATGGCTAAAATTCCAGTTGAAATTTTTTCAAAGTCCCTTAAAAATTTTCCAATTTTTGTCCCAATTCTTCCCATTCCCATTGAAACTTTTCAAATCCCTCTCAAAATTGTTGAAATTCTGTTGAAGCTTTTAAAATTCTCTCTAGAATTTTCAAAATCCATGGCCACATGTTTACAATTTCACGTCAAAAAATTGCTAAAATTCCAGTTGAAATTTTTTCAAAGTCCCTTAAAAATTTTCCAATTTTGGTCCCAATTCTTCCCTTTCCCATTGAAACTTTTCAAATCCCTCTCAAAATTGTTGAAATTCTGTTGAAGCTTTTAAAATTCTCTCTAGAATTTTCAAAATCCATGGCCACATGTTTACAATTTCACATAAAAAAATTGCTAAAATTCCAGTTGAAATTTTTTCAAAGTCCCTTAAAAATTTTCCAATTTTGGTCCCAATTCTTCCCATTCCCATTGAAACTTTTCAAATCCCTCTCAAAATTGTTGAAATTCTCTTGAAAGTTTGAAACTTCTCTCTAGAATTTTCAAAATCCACTTCAAAATGTTTACAATTTCACGTCAAAATTGCTAAAATTCCAGTTGAAATTTTTTCAAAGTCCCTTAAAAATTTTCCAATTTTCGTCCCAATTCTTCCCATTCCCATTGAAACTTTTCAAATCCCTCTCAAAATTGTTGAAATTCTGTTGAAGCTTTTAAAATTCTCTCTAGAATTTTCAAAATCCACTTCAACATGTTTACAATTTCACGTCAAAAAATTGCTAAAATTCCAGTTGAAATTTTTTCAAAGTCCCTTAAAAATTTTCCAATTTTCGTCCCAATTCTTCCCATTCCCATTGAAACTTTTCAAATCCCTCTCAAAATTGTTGAAATTCTGTTGAAAGTTTGAAACTTCTCTCTAGAATTTTCAAAATCCACTTCAAAATGTTTACAATTTCACGTCAAAATTGCTAAAATTCCAGTTGAAATTTTTTCAAAGTCCCTTAAAAATTTTCCAATTTTTGTCCCAATTCTTCCCATTCCCATTGAAACTTTTCAAATCCCTCTCCAAATTGTTGAAATTCTCTTGAAGCTTTTAAAATTCTCTCTAGAATTTTCAAAATCCATGTCCACATGTTTACAATTTCACGTCAAAAAAATGGCTAAAATTCCAGTTGAAATTTTTTCAAAGTCCCTGAAAAATTTTCCAATTTTCGTCCCAATTCTTCCCATTCCCATTGAAACTTTTCAAATCCCTCTCAAAATTGTTGAAATTCTCTTGAAGCTTTTAAAATTCTCTCTAGAATTTTCAAAATCCACTTCAACATGTTTACAATTTCACGTCAAAAAATTGCTAAAATTCCAGTTGAAATTTTTTCAAAGTCCCTTAAAAATTTTCCCATTTTTGTCCCAATTCTTCCCATTCCCATTGAAACTTTTCAAATCCCTCTCAAAATTGTTGAAATTCTGTTGAAGCTTTTAAAATTCTCTCTAGAATTTTCAAAATCCATGTCCACATGTTTACAATTTCACGTCAAAATTGCTAAAATTCCAGTTGAAATTTTTTCAAAGTCCCTTAAAAATTTTCCAATTTTTGTCCCAATTCTTCCCATTCCCATTGAAACTTTTCAAATCCCTCTCAAAATTGTGGAAATTCTGTTGAAGCTTTTAAAATTCTCTCTAGAATTTTCAAAATCCATGTCCACATGTTTACAATTTCACGTCAAAAAATGGCTAAAATTCCAGTTGAAATTTTTTCAAAGTCCCTGAAAAATTTTCCAATTTTTGTCCCAATTCTTCCCATTCCCATTGAAACTTTTCAAATCCCTCTCAAAATTGTTGAAATTCTCTTGAAGCTTTTAAAATTCTCTCTAGAATTTTCAAAATCCATGTCCACATGTTTACAATTTCACGTCAAAAAATTGCTAAAATTCCAGTTGAAATTTTTTCAAAGTCCCTTAAAAATTTTCCAATTTTTGTCCCAATTCTTCCTATTCCCATTGAAACTTTTCAAATCCCTCTCAAAATTGTTGAAATTCTCTTGAAGCTTTTAAAATTCTCTCTAGAATTTTCAAAATCTATGGCCACATGTTTACAATTTCATGTCAAAAAATGGCTAAAATTCCAGTTGAAATTTTTTCAAAGTCCCTGAAAGATTTTCCAATTTTTGTCCCAATTCTTCCCATTCCCATTGAAACTTTTCAAATCCCTCTCCAAATTGTTGAAATTCTCTAGAAGCTTTTAAAATTCTCTCTAGAATTTTCAAAATCCATGTCCACATGTTTACAATTTCACGTCAAAAAATGGCTAAAATTCCAGTTGAAATTTTTTCAAAGTCCCTTAAAAATTTTCCAATTTTGGTCCCAATTCTTCCCATTCCCATTGAAACTTTTCAAATCCCTCTCAAAATTGTTGAAATTCTCTTGAAGCTTTTAAAATTCTCTCTAGAATTTTCAAAATCCATGTCCACATGTTTACAATTTCACGTCAAAAAATGGCTAAAATTCCAGTTGAAATTTTTTCAAAGTCCCTTAAAAATTTTCCAATTTTGGTCCCAATTCTTCCCATTCCCATTGAAACTTTTCAAATCCCTCTCAAAATTGTTGAAATTCTCTTGAAAGTTTGAAACTTCTCTCTAGAATTTTCAAAATCCACTTCAAAATGTTTACAATTTCACGTCAAAATTGCTAAAATTCCAGTTGAAATTTTTTCAAAGTCCCTTAAAAATTTTCCAATTTTCGTCCCAATTCTTCCCATTCCCATTGAAACTTTTCAAATCCCTCTCAAAATTGTTGAAATTCTGTTGAAGCTTTTAAAATTCTCTCTAGAATTTTCAAAATCCACTTCAACATGTTTACAATTTCACGTCAAAAAATTGCTAAAATTCCAGTTGAAATTTTTTCAAAGTCCCTTAAAAATTTTCCAATTTTTGTCCCAATTCTTCCCATTCCCATTGAAACTTTTCAAATCCCTCTCAAAATTGTGGAAATTCTGTTGAAGCTTTTAAAATTCTCTCTAGAATTTTCAAAATCCATGTCCACATGTTTACAATTTCACGTCAAAATTGCTAAAATTCCAGTTGAAATTTTTTCAAAGTCCCTTAAAAATTTTCCCATTTTTGTCCCAATTCTTCCCATTCCCATTGAAACTTTTCAAATCCCTCTCAAAATTGTTGAAATTCTCTTGAAGCTTTTAAAATTCTCTCTAGAATTTTCAAAATCCATGTCCACATGTTTATAATTTCACATAAAAAAATGGCTAAAATGCCAGTTGAAATTTTTTCAAAGTCCCTTAAAAATTTTCCAATTTTGGTCCCAATTCTTCCCATTCCCATTGAAACTTTTCAAATCCCTCTCAAAATTGTTGAAATTCTGTTGAAAGTTTGAAACTTCTCTCTAGAATTTTCAAAATCCACTTCAAAATGTTTACAATTTCACGTCAAAATTGCTAAAATTCCAGTTGAAATTTTTTCAAAGTCCCTTAAAAATTTTCCAATTTTTGTCCCAATTCTTCCCATTCCCATTGAAACTTTTCAAATCCCTCTCAAAATTGTTGAAATTCTCTTGAAGCTTTTAAAATTCTCTCTAGAATTTTCAAAATCCATGTCCACATGTTTACAATTTCACGTCAAAAAAATGGCTAAAATTCCAGTTGAAATTTTTTCAAAGTCCCTGAAAAATTTTCCAATTTTCGTCCCAATTCTTCCCATTCCCATTGAAACTTTTCAAATCCCTCTCAAAATTGTTGAAATTCGGTTGAAGCTTTTAAAATTCTCTCTAGAATTTTCAAAATCCACTTCAACATGTTTACAATTTCACGTCAAAAAATTGCTAAAATTCCAGTTGAAATTTTTTCAAAGTCCCTTAAAAATTTTCCAATTTTTGTCCCAATTCTTCCCATTCCCATTGAAACTTTTCAAATCCCTCTCAAAATTGTTGAAATTCTCTTGAAGCTTTTAAAATTCTCTCTAGAATTTTCAAAATCCATGGCCACATGTTTACAATTTCACATAAAAAAATTGCTAAAATTCCAGTTGAAATTTTTTCAAAGTCCCTTAAAAATTTTCCAATTTTGGTCCCAATTCTTCCCATTCCCATTGAAACTTTTCAAATCCCTCTCAAAATTGTTGAAATTCTCTTGAAGCTTTTAAAATTCTCTCTAGAATTTTCAAAATCCACTTCAACATGTTTACAATTTCACGTCAAAAAATGGCTAAAATTCCAGTTGAAATTTTTTCAAAGTCCCTTAAAAATTTTCCAATTTTTGTCCCAATTCTTCCCATTCCCATTGAAACTTTTCAAATCCCTCTCAAAATTGTTGAAATTCTGTTGAAGCTTTTAAAATTCTCTCTAGAATTTTCAAAATCCATGGCCACATGTTTACAATTTCACGTCAAAAAATTGCTAAAATTCCAGTTGAAATTTTTTCAAAGTCCCTTAAAAATTTTCCAATTTTGGTCCCAATTCTTCCCATTCCCATTGAAACTTTTCAAATCCCTCTCAAAATTGTTGAAATTCTGTTGAAGCTTTTAAAATTCTCTCTAGAATTTTCAAAATCCATGGCCACATGTTTACAATTTCACATAAAAAAATTGCTAAAATTCCAGTTGAAATTTTTTCAAAGTCCCTTAAAAATTTTCCAATTTTGGTCCCAATTCTTCCCATTCCCATTGAAACTTTTCAAATCCCTCTCAAAATTGTTGAAATTCTCTTGAAAGTTTGAAACTTCTCTCTAGAATTTTCAAAATCCACTTCAAAATGTTTACAATTTCACGTCAAAATTGCTAAAATTCCAGTTGAAATTTTTTCAAAGTCCCTTAAAAATTTTCCAATTTTCGTCCCAATTCTTCCCATTCCCATTGAAACTTTTCAAATCCCTCTCAAAATTGTTGAAATTCTGTTGAAGCTTTTAAAATTCTCTCTAGAATTTTCAAAATCCACTTCAACATGTTTACAATTTCACGTCAAAAAATTGCTAAAATTCCAGTTGAAATTTTTTCAAAGTCCCTTAAAAATTTTCCAATTTTCGTCCCAATTCTTCCCATTCCCATTGAAACTTTTCAAATCCCTCTCAAAATTGTTGAAATTCTGTTGAAAGTTTGAAACTTCTCTCTAGAATTTTCAAAATCCACTTCAAAATGTTTACAATTTCACGTCAAAATGGCTAAAATTCCAGTTGAAATTTTTTCAAAGTCCCTTAAAAATTTTCCAATTTTTGTCCCAATTCTTCCCATTCCCATTGAAACTTTTCAAATCCCTCTCCAAATTGTTGAAATTCTCTTGAAGCTTTTAAAATTCTCTCTAGAATTTTCAAAATCCATGTCCACATGTTTACAATTTCACGTCAAAAAATGGCTAAAATTCCAGTTGAAATTTTTTCAAAGTCCCTGAAAAATTTTCCAATTTTCGTCCCAATTCTTCCCATTCCCATTGAAACTTTTCAAATCCCTCTCAAAATTGTTGAAATTCGGTTGAAGCTTTTAAAATTCTCTCTAGAATTTTCAAAATCCACTTCAACATGTTTACAATTTCACGTCAAAAAATTGCTAAAATTCCAGTTGAAATTTTTTCAAAGTCCCTTAAAAATTTTCCCATTTTTGTCCCAATTCTTCCCATTCCCATTGAAACTTTTCAAATCCCTCTCAAAATTGTTGAAATTCTGTTGAAGCTTTTAAAATTCTCTCTAGAATTTTCAAAATCCATGTCCACATGTTTACAATTTCACGTCAAAATTGCTAAAATTCCAGTTGAAATTTTTTCAAAGTCCCTTAAAAATTTTCCAATTTTTGTCCCAATTCTTCCCATTCCCATTGAAACTTTTCAAATCCCTCTCAAAATTGTGGAAATTCTGTTGAAGCTTTTAAAATTCTCTCTAGAATTTTCAAAATCCATGTCCACATGTTTACAATTTCACGTCAAAAAATGGCTAAAATTCCAGTTGAAATTTTTTCAAAGTCCCTGAAAAATTTTCCAATTTTTGTCCCAATTCTTCCCATTCCCATTGAAACTTTTCAAATCCCTCTCAAAATTGTTGAAATTCTCTTGAAGCTTTTAAAATTCTCTCTAGAATTTTCAAAATCCATGTCCACATGTTTACAATTTCACGTCAAAAAATTGCTAAAATTCCAGTTGAAATTTTTTCAAAGTCCCTTAAAAATTTTCCAATTTTTGTCCCAATTCTTCCTATTCCCATTGAAACTTTTCAAATCCCTCTCAAAATTGTTGAAATTCTCTTGAAAGTTTGAAACTTCTCTCTAGAATTTTCAAAATCCACTTCAAAATGTTTACAATTTCACGTCAAAATTGCTAAAATTCCAGTTGAAATTTTTTCAAAGTCCCTTAAAAATTTTCCAATTTTCGTCCCAATTCTTCCCATTCCCATTGAAACTTTTCAAATCCCTCTCAAAATTGTTGAAATTCTGTTGAAGCTTTTAAAATTCTCTCTAGAATTTTCAAAATCCACTTCAACATGTTTACAATTTCACGTCAAAAAATTGCTAAAATTCCAGTTGAAATTTTTTCAAAGTCCCTTAAAAATTTTCCAATTTTTGTCCCAATTCTTCCCATTCCCATTGAAACTTTTCAAATCCCTCTCAAAATTGTTGAAATTCTGTTGAAGCTTTTAAAATTCTCTCTAGAATTTTCAAAATCCATGTCCACATGTTTACAATTTCACGTCAAAATTGCTAAAATTCCAGTTGAAATTTTTTCAAAGTCCCTTAAAAATTTTCCCATTTTTGTCCCAATTCTTCCCATTCCCATTGAAACTTTTCAAATCCCTCTCAAAATTGTTGAAATTCTCTTGAAGCTTTTAAAATTCTCTCTAGAATTTTCAAAATCCATGTCCACATGTTTATAATTTCACATAAAAAAATGGCTAAAATGCCAGTTGAAATTTTTTCAAAGTCCCTTAAAAATTTTCCAATTTTGGTCCCAATTCTTCCCATTCCCATTGAAACTTTTCAAATCCCTCTCAAAATTGTTGAAATTCTGTTGAAAGTTTGAAACTTCTCTCTAGAATTTTCAAAATCCACTTCAAAATGTTTACAATTTCACGTCAAAATTGCTAAAATTCCAGTTGAAATTTTTTCAAAGTCCCTTAAAAATTTTCCAATTTTTGTCCCAATTCTTCCCATTCCCATTGAAACTTTTCAAATCCCTCTCAAAATTGTTGAAATTCTCTTGAAGCTTTTAAAATTCTCTCTAGAATTTTCAAAATCCATGTCCACATGTTTACAATTTCACGTCAAAAAAATGGCTAAAATTCCAGTTGAAATTTTTTCAAAGTCCCTGAAAAATTTTCCAATTTTCGTCCCAATTCTTCCCATTCCCATTGAAACTTTTCAAATCCCTCTCAAAATTGTTGAAATTCGGTTGAAGCTTTTAAAATTCTCTCTAGAATTTTCAAAATCCACTTCAACATGTTTACAATTTCACGTCAAAAAATTGCTAAAATTCCAGTTGAAATTTTTTCAAAGTCCCTTAAAAATTTTCCCATTTTTGTCCCAATTCTTCCCATTCCCATTGAAACTTTTCAAATCCCTCTCAAAATTGTTGAAATTCTGTTGAAGCTTTTAAAATTCTCTCTAGAATTTTCAAAATCCATGTCCACATGTTTACAATTTCACGTCAAAATTGCTAAAATTCCAGTTGAAATTTTTTCAAAGTCCCTTAAAAATTTTCCAATTTTTGTCCCAATTCTTCCCATTCCCATTGAAACTTTTCAAATCCCTCTCAAAATTGTGGAAATTCTGTTGAAGCTTTTAAAATTCTCTCTAGAATTTTCAAAATCCATGTCCACATGTTTACAATTTCACGTCAAAAAATGGCTAAAATTCCAGTTGAAATTTTTTCAAAGTCCCTTAAAAATTTTCCAATTTTTGTCCCAATTCTTCCCATTCCCATTGAAACTTTTCAAATCCCTCTCAAAATTGTTGAAATTCTCTTGAAGCTTTTAAAATTCTCTCTAGAATTTTCAAAATCCATGTCCACATGTTTACAATTTCACGTCAAAAAATTGCTAAAATTCCAGTTGAAATTTTTTCAAAGTTCCTTAAAAATTTTCCAATTTTTGTCCCAATTCTTCCCATTCCCATTGAAACTTTTCAAATCCCTCTCCAAATTGTTGAAATTCTCTTGAAGCTTTTAAAATTCTCTCTAGAATTTTCAAAATCCATGTCCACATGTTTACAATTTCACGTCAAAAAATTGCTAAAATTCCAGTTGAAATTTTTTCAAAGTCCCTTAAAAATTTTCCAATTTTTGTCCCAATTCTTCCTATTCCCATTGAAACTTTTCAAATCCCTCTCAAAATTGTTGAAATTCTCTTGAAGCTTTTAAAATTCTCTCTAGAATTTTCAAAATCTATGGCCACATGTTTACAATTTCACGTCAAAAAATGGCTAAAATTCCAGTTGAAATTTTTTCAAAGTCCCTGAAAGATTTTCCAATTTTTGTCCCAATTCTTCCCATTCCCATTGAAACTTTTCAAATCCCTCTCCAAATTGTTGAAATTCTCTTGAAGCTTTTAAAATTCTCTCTAGAATTTTCAAAATCCATGTCCACATGTTTACAATTTCACGTCAAAAAATGGCTAAAATTCCAGTTGAAATTTTTTCAAAGTCCCTTAAAAATTTTCCAATTTTGGTCCCAATTCTTCCCATTCCCATTGAAACTTTTCAAATCCCTCTCAAAATTGTTGAAATTCTCTTGAAGCTTTTAAAATTCTCTCTAGAATTTTCAAAATCCATGTCCACATGTTTACAATTTCACGTCAAAAAATGGCTAAAATTCCAGTTGAAATTTTTTCAAAGTCCCTTAAAAATTTTCCAATTTTGGTCCCAATTCTTCCCATTCCCATTGAAACTTTTCAAATCCCTCTCAAAATTGTTGAAATTCTCTTGAAGCTTTTAAAATTCTCTCTAGAATTTTCAAAATCTATGGCCACATGTTTACAATTTCATGTCAAAAAATGGCTAAAATTCCAGTTGAAATTTTTTCAAAGTCCCTTAAAAATTTTCCAATTTTGGTCCCAATTCTTCCCATTCCCATTGAAACTTTTCAAATCCCTCTCAAAATTGTTGAAATTCTGTTGAAGCTTTTAAAATTCTCTCTAGAATTTTCAAAATCCATGTCCACATGTTTACAATTTCACGTCAAAAAATGGCTAAAATTCCAGTTGAAATTTTTTCAAAGTCCCTTAAAAATTTTCCAATTTTTGTCCCAATTCTTCCCATTCCCATTGAAACTTTTCAAATCCCTCTCCAAATTGTTGAAATTCTCTTGAAGCTTTTAAAATTCTCTCTAGAATTTTCAAAATCCATGTCCACATGTTTACAATTTCACGTCAAAAAATGGCTAAAATTCCAGTTGAAATTTTTTCAAAGTCCCTTCAAAATTTTCCAATTTTGGTCCCAATTCTTCCCATTCCCATTGAAACTTTTCAAATCCCTCTCAAAATTGTTGAAATTCTCTAGAAGCTTTTAAAATTCTCTCTAGAATTTTCAAAATCCACTTCAACATGTTTACAATTTCACGTCAAAATTGCTAAAATTCCAGTTGAAATTTTTTCAAAGTCCCTTAAAAATTTTCCAATTTTTGTCCCAATTCTTCCCATTCCCATTGAAACGTTTCAAATCCCTCTCAAAATTGTTGAAATTCTCTTGAAGCTTTTAAAATTCTCTCTAGAATTTTCAAAATCCATGGCCACATGTTTACAATTTCACGTCAAAATTGCTAAAATTCCAGTTGAAATTTTTTCAAAGTCCCTTAAAATTTTCCAATTTTTGTCCCAATTCTTCCCATTCCCATTGAAACTTTTCAAATCCCTCTCAAAATTGTTGAAATTCTCTTGAAGCTTTTAAAATTCTCTCTAGAATTTTCAAAATCCACTTCAACATGTTTACAATTTCACGTCAAAAAATTGCTAAAATTCCAGTTGAAATTTTTTCAAAGTCCCTTAAAAATTTTCCCATTTTTGTCCCAATTCTTCCCATTCCCATTGAAACTTTTCAAATCCCTCTCAAAATTGTTGAAATTCTCTTGAAGCTTTTAAAATTCTCTCTAGAATTTTCAAAATCCATGTCCACATGTTTACAATTTCACGTCAAAATTGCTAAAATTCCAGTTGAAATTTTTTCAAAGTCCCTTAAAAATTTTCCAATTTTGGTCCCAATTCTTCCCATTCCCATTGAAACTTTTCAAATCCCTCTCAAAATTGTTGAAATTCTGTTGAAAGTTTGAAACTTCTCTCTAGAATTTTCAAAATGCACTTCAAAATGTTTACAATTTCACGTCAAAATTGCTAAAATTCCAGTTGAAATTTTTTCAAAGTCCCTTAAAAATTTTCCAATTTTCGTCCCAATTCTTCCCATTCCCATTGAAACTTTTCAAATCCCTCTCAAAATTATTGAAATTCTGTTGAAGCTTTTAAAATTCTCTCTAGAATTTTCAAAATCCACTTCAACATGTTTACAATTTCACGTCAAAATATTGCTAAAATTCCAGTTGAAATTTTTTCAAAGTCCCTTAAAAATTTTCCCATTTTTGTCCCAATTCTTCCCATTCCCATTGAAACTTTTCAAATCCCTCTCAAAATTGTTGAAATTCTGTTGAAGCTTTTAAAATTCTCTCTAGAATTTTCAAAATCCATGTCCACATGTTTACAATTTCACGTCAAAATTGCTAAAATTCCAGTTGAAATTTTTTCAAAGTCCCTTAAAAATTTTCCCATTTTTGTCCCAATTCTTCCCATTCCCATTGAAACTTTTCAAATCCCTCTCAAAATTGTTGAAATTCTGTTGAAGCTTTTAAAATTCTCTCTAGAATTTTCAAAATCCATGGCCACATGTTTACAATTTCACGTCAAAATTGCTAAAATTCCAGTTGAAATTTTTTCAAAGTCCCTGAAAAATTTTCCAATTTTGGTCCCAATTCTTCCCATTCCCATTGAAACTTTTCAAATCCCTCTCAAAATTGTTGAAATTCTCTTGAAGCTTTTAAAATTCTCTCTAGAATTTTCAAAATCCATGGCCACATGTTTACAATTTCACATAAAAAAATTGCTAAAATTCCAGTTGAAATTTTTTCAAAGTCCCTTAAAATTTTTCCAATTTTGGTCCCAATTCTTCCCATTCCCATTGAAACTTTTCAAATCCCTCTCAAAATTGTTGAAATTCTGTTGAAAGTTTGAAACTTCTCTCTAGAATTTTCAAAATCCACTTCAAAATGTTTACAATTTTACGTCAAAATTGCTAAAATTCCAGTTGAAATTTTTTCAAAGTCCCTTAAAAATTTTCCAATTTTTGTCCCAATTCTTCCCATTCCCATTGAAACTTTTCAAATCCCTCTCAAAATTGTTGAAATTCTCTTGAAGCTTTTAAAATTCTCTCTAGAATTTTCAAAATCCATGTCCACATGTTTACAATTTCACGTCAAAAAATTGCTAAAATTCCAGTTGAAATTTTTTCAAAGTCCCTTAAAAATTTTCCAATTTTCGTCCCAATTCTTCCCATTCCCATTGAAACTTTTCAAATCCCTCTCAAAATTGTTGAAATTCTGTTGAAGCTTTTAAAATTCTCTCTAGAATTTTCAAAATCCACTTCAACATGTTTACAATTTCACGTCAAAAAATTGCTAAAATTCCAGTTGAAATTTTTTCAAAGTCCCTTAAAAATTTTCCCATTTTTGTCCCAATTCTTCCCATTCCCATTGAAACTTTTCAAATCCCTCTCAAAATTGTTGAAATTCTGTTGAAGCTTTTAAAATTCTCTCTAGAATTTTCAAAATCCATGGCCACATGTTTACAATTTCACATAAAAAAATGGCTAAAATTCCAGTTGAAATTTTTTCAAAGTCCCTTAAAAATTTTCCAATTTTTGTCCCAATTCTTCCCATTCCCATTGAAACTTTTCAAATCCCTCTCAAAATTGTTGAAATTCTGTTGAAGCTTTTAAAATTCTCTCTAGAATTTTCAAAATCCATGGCCACATGTTTACAATTTCACGTCAAAAAATTGCTAAAATTCCAGTTGAAATTTTTTCAAAGTCCCTTAAAAATTTTCCAATTTTGGTCCCAATTCTTCCCATTCCCATTGAAACTTTTCAAATCCCTCTCAAAATTGTTGAAATTCTGTTGAAAGTTTGAAACTTCTCTCTAGAATTTTCAAAATCCACTTCAAAATGTTTACAATTTCACATAAAAAAATTGCTAAAATTCCAGTTGAAATTTTTTCAAAGTCCCTTAAAAATTTTCCAATTTTTGTCCCAATTCTTCCCATTCCCATTGAAACTTTTCAAATCCCTCTCAAAATTGTTGAAATTCTCTTGAAGCTTTTAAAATTCTCTCTAGAATTTTCAAAATCCATGTCCACATGTTTACAATTTCACGTCAAAAAATTGCTAAAATTCCAGTTGAAATTTTTTCAAAGTCCCTTAAAAATTTTCCAATTTTCGTCCCAATTCTTCCCATTCCCATTGAAACTTTTCAAATCCCTCTCAAAATTGTTGAAATTCTGTTGAAGCTTTTAAAATTCTCTCTAGAATTTTCAAAATCCACTTCAACATGTTTACAATTTCACGTCAAAATATTGCTAAAATTCCAGTTGAAATTTTTTCAAAGTCCCTTAAAAATTTTCCCATTTTTGTCCCAATTCTTCCCATTCCCATTGAAACTTTTCAAATCCCTCTCAAAATTGTTGAAATTCTGTTGAAGCTTTTAAAATTCTCTCTAGAATTTTCAAAATCCATGTCCACATGTTTACAATTTCACGTCAAAATTGCTAAAATTCCAGTTGAAATTTTTTCAAAGTCCCTTAAAAATTTTCCAATTTTTGTCCCAATTCTTCCCATTCCCATTGAAACTTTTCAAATCCCTCTCAAAATTGTTGAAATTCTGTTGAAGCTTTTAAAATTCTCTCTAGAATTTTCAAAATCCATGGCCACATGTTTACAATTTCACATAAAAAAATTGCTAAAATTCCAGTTGAAATTTTTTCAAAGTCCCTTAAAAATTTTCCAATTTTGGTCCCAATTCTTCCCATTCCCATTGAAACTTTTCAAATCCCTCTCAAAATTGTTGAAATTCTGTTGAAAGTTTGAAACTTCTCTCTAGAATTTTCAAAATCCACTTCAAAATGTTTACAATTTCACGTCAAAAAATGGCTAAAATTCCAGTTGAAATTTTTTCAAAGTCCCTTAAAAATTTTCCAATTTTCGTCCCAATTCTTCCCATTCCCATTGAAACTTTTCAAATCCCTCTCAAAATTGTTGAAATTCTCTTGAAGCTTTTAAAATTCTCTCTAGAATTTTCAAAATCCATGTCCACATGTTTACAATTACACGTCAAAAAATGGCTAAAATTCCAGTTGAAATTTTTTCAAAGTCCCTTAAAAATTTTCCAATTTTTGTCCCAATTTTTCCCATTCCCATTGAAACTTTTCAAATCCCTCTCAAAATTGTTGAAATTCTCTTGAAGCTTTTAAAATTCTCTCTAGAATTTTCAAAATCCATGGCCACATGTTTACAATTTCACGTCAAAAAATTGCTAAAATTCCAGTTGAAATTTTTTCAAAGTCCCTGAAAAATTTTCCAATTTTTGTCCCAATTCTTCCCATTCCCATTGAAACTTTTCAAATCCCTCTCAAAATTGTTGAAATTCTGTTGAAGCTTTTAAAATTCTCTCTAGAATTTTCAAAATCCATGTCCACATGTTTACAATTTCACGTCAAAATTGCTAAAATTCCAGTTGAAATTTTTTCAAAGTCCCTTAAAAATTTTCCCATTTTTGTCCCAATTCTTCCCATTCCCATTGAAACTTTTCAAATCCCTCTCAAAATTGTTGAAATTCTGTTGAAGCTTTTAAAATTCTCTCTAGAATTTTCAAAATCCATGTCCACATGTTTACAATTTCACGTCAAAATTGCTAAAATTCCAGTTGAAATTTTTTCAAAGTCCCTGAAAAATTTTCCAATTTTTGTCCCAATTCTTCCCATTCCCATTGAAACTTTTCAAATCCCTCTCAAAATTGTTGAAATTCTGTTGAAGCTTTTAAAATTCTCTCTAGAATTTTCAAAATCCATGTCCACATGTTTACAATTTCACATAAAAAAATTGCTAAAATTCCAGTTGAAATTTTTTCAAAGTCCCTTAAAAATTTTCCAATTTTGGTCCCAATTCTTCCCATTCCCATTGAAACTTTTCAAATCCCTCTCAAAATTGTTGAAATTCTGTTGAAAGTTTGAAACTTCTCTCTAGAATTTTCAAAATCCACTTCAAAATGTTTACAATTTCACGTCAAAATTGCTAAAATTCCAGTTGAAATTTTTTCAAAGTCCCTTAAAAATTTTCCAATTTTTGTCCCAATTCTTCCCATTCCCATTGAAACTTTTCAAATCCCTCTCAAAATTGTTGAAATTCTCTTGAAGCTTTTAAAATTCTCTCTAGAATTTTCAAAATCCATGTCCACATGTTTACAATTTCACGTCAAAAAATTGCTAAAATTCCAGTTGAAATTTTTTCAAAGTCCCTTAAAAATTTTCCCATTTTTGTCCCAATTCTTCCCATTCCCATTGAAACTTTTCAAATCCCTCTCAAAATTGTTGAAATTCTGTTGAAGCTTTTAAAATTCTCTCTAGAATTTTCAAAATCCATGTCCACATGTTTACAATTTCACGTCAAAATTGCTAAAATTCCAGTTGAAATTTTTTCAAAGTCCCTTAAAAATTTTCCAATTTTTGTCCCAATTCTTCCCATTCCCATTGAAACTTTTCAAATCCCTCTCAAAATTGTTGAAATTCTGTTGAAGCTTTTAAAATTCTCTCTAGAATTTTCAAAATCCATGGCCACATGTTTACAATTTCACATAAAAAAATTGCTAAAATTCCAGTTGAAATTTTTTCAAAGTCCCTTAAAAATTTTCCAATTTTGGTCCCAATTCTTCCCATTCCCATTGAAACTTTTCAAATCCCTCTCAAAATTGTTGAAATTCTGTTGAAAGTTTGAAACTTCTCTCTAGAATTTTCAAAATCCACTTCAAAATGTTTACAATTTCACGTCAAAATTGCTAAAATTCCAGTTGAAATTTTTTCAAAGTCCCTTAAAAATTTTCCAATTTTTGTCCCAATTCTTCCCATTCCCATTGAAACTTTTCAAATCCCTCTCAAAATTGTTGAAATTCTCTTGAAGCTTTTAAAATTCTCTCTAGAATTTTCAAAATCCATGTCCACATGTTTACAATTTCACGTCAAAAAATTGCTAAAATTCCAGTTGAAATTTTTTCAAAGTCCCTGAAAAATTTTCCAATTTTTGTCCCAATTCTTCCCATTCCCATTGAAACTTTTCAAATCCCTCTCAAAATTGTTGAAATTCTGTTGAAGCTTTTAAAATTCTCTCTAGAATTTTCAAAATCCACTTCAACATGTTTACAATTTCACGTCAAAATATTGCTAAAATTCCAGTTGAAATTTTTTCAAAGTCCCTGAAAAATTTTCCAATTTTGGTCCCAATTCTTCCCATTCCCATTGAAACTTTTCAAATCCCTCTCAAAATTGTTGAAATTCTCTTGAAGCTTTTAAAATTCTCTCTAGAATTTTCAAAATCCATGTCCACATGTTTACAATTTCACGTCAAAATTGCTAAAATTCCAGTTGAAATTTTTTCAAAGTCCCTTAAAAATTTTCCAATTTTTGTTCCAGTTCTTCCCATTCTGATTGAAACTTTTCAAATCCCTCTCAAAATTGTTGAAATTCTCTAGAAGCTTTTAAAATTCTCTCTAGAATTTTCAAAATCCACTTCAACATGTTTACAATTTCAAGTCAAAATTGCTAAAATTCCAGTTGAAATTTTTTCAAAGTCCCTTAAAAATTTTCCAATTTTTGTCCCAATTCTTCCCATTCCCATTGAAACGTTTCAAATCCCTCTCAAAATTGTTGAAATTCTCTTGAAGCTTTTAAAATTCTCTCTAGAATTTTCAAAATCCATGGCCACATGTTTACAATTTCACGTCAAAATTGCTAAAATTCCAGTTGAAATTTTTTCAAAGTCCCTTAAAATTTTCCAATTTTTGTCCCAATTCTTCCCATTCCCATTGAAACTTTTCAAATCCCTCTCAAAATTGTTGAAATTCTCTTGAAGCTTTTAAAATTCTCTCTAGAATTTTCAAAATCCACTTCAACATGTTTACAATTTCACGTCAAAAAATTGCTAAAATTCCAGTTGAAATTTTTTCAAAGTCCCTTAAAAATTTTCCCATTTTTGTCCCAATTCTTCCCATTCCCATTGAAACTTTTCAAATCCCTCTCAAAATTGTTGAAATTCTCTTGAAGCTTTTAAAATTCTCTCTAGAATTTTCAAAATCCATGTCCACATGTTTACAATTTCACGTCAAAATTGCTAAAATTCCAGTTGAAATTTTTTCAAAGTCCCTTAAAAATTTTCCAATTTTGGTCCCAATTCTTCCCATTCCCATTGAAACTTTTCAAATCCCTCTCAAAATTGTTGAAATTCTCTTGAAAGTTTGAAACTTCTCTCTAGAATTTTCAAAATCCACTTCAAAATGTTTACAATTTCACGTCAAAAAATTGCTAAAATTCCAGTTGAAATTTTTTCAAAGTCCCTTAAAAATTTTCCAATTTTCGTCCCAATTCTTCCCATTCCCATTGAAACTTTTCAAATCCCTCTCAAAATTATTGAAATTCTGTTGAAGCTTTTAAAATTCTCTCTAGAATTTTCAAAATCCACTTCAACATGTTTACAATTTCACGTCAAAATATTGCTAAAATTCCAGTTGAAATTTTTTCAAAGTCCCTTAAAAATTTTCCCATTTTTGTCCCAATTCTTCCCATTCCCATTGAAACTTTTCAAATCCCTCTCAAAATTGTTGAAATTCTGTTGAAGCTTTTAAAATTCTCTCTAGAATTTTCAAAATCCATGTCCACATGTTTACAATTTCACGTCAAAATTGCTAAAATTCCAGTTGAAATTTTTTCAAAGTCCCTTAAAAATTTTCCCATTTTTGTCCCAATTCTTCCCATTCCCATTGAAACTTTTCAAATCCCTCTCAAAATTGTTGAAATTCTGTTGAAGCTTTTAAAATTCTCTCTAGAATTTTCAAAATCCATGGCCACATGTTTACAATTTCACGTCAAAATTGCTAAAATTCCAGTTGAAATTTTTTCAAAGTCCCTTAAAAATTTTCCCATTTTTGTCCCAATTCTTCCCATTCCCATTGAAACTTTTCAAATCCCTCTCAAAATTGTTGAAATTCTCTTGAAGTTTTTAAATTCTCTCTAGAATTTTCAAAATCCATGGCCACATGTTTACAATTTCACATAAAAAAATTGCTAAAATTCCAGTTGAAATTTTTTCAAAGTCCCTTAAAAATTTTCCAATTTTGGTCCCAATTCTTCCCATTCCCATTGAAACTTTTCAAATCCCTCTCAAAATTGTTGAAATTCTGTTGAAAGTTTGAAACTTCTCTCTAGAATTTTCAAAATCCACTTCAAAATGTTTACAATTTTACGTCAAAATTGCTAAAATTCCAGTTGAAATTTTTTCAAAGTCCCTTAAAAATTTTCCAATTTTTGTCCCAATTCTTCCCATTCCCATTGAAACTTTTCAAATCCCTCTCAAAATTGTTGAAATTCTCTTGAAGCTTTTAAAATTCTCTCTAGAATTTTCAAAATCCATGTCCACATGTTTACAATTTCACGTCAAAAAATTGCTAAAATTCCAGTTGAAATTTTTTCAAAGTCCCTTAAAAATTTTCCAATTTTCGTCCCAATTCTTCCCATTCCCATTGAAACTTTTCAAATCCCTCTCAAAATTGTTGAAATTCTGTTGAAGCTTTTAAAATTCTCTCTAGAATTTTCAAAATCCACTTCAACATGTTTACAATTTCACGTCAAAAAATTGCTAAAATTCCAGTTGAAATTTTTTCAAAGTCCCTTAAAAATTTTCCCATTTTTGTCCCAATTCTTCCCATTCCCATTGAAACTTTTCAAATCCCTCTCAAAATTGTTGAAATTCTGTTGAAGCTTTTAAAATTCTCTCTAGAATTTTCAAAATCCATGGCCACATGTTTACAATTTCACATAAAAAAATGGCTAAAATTCCAGTTGAAATTTTTTCAAAGTCCCTTAAAAATTTTCCAATTTTTGTCCCAATTCTTCCCATTCCCATTGAAACTTTTCAAATCCCTCTCAAAATTGTTGAAATTCTGTTGAAGCTTTTAAAATTCTCTCTAGAATTTTCAAAATCCATGGCCACATGTTTACAATTTCACATAAAAAAATTGCTAAAATTCCAGTTGAAATTTTTTCAAAGTCCCTTAAAAATTTTCCAATTTTGGTCCCAATTCTTCCCATTCCCATTGAAACTTTTCAAATCCCTCTCAAAATTGTTGAAATTCTGTTGAAAGTTTGAAACTTCTCTCTAGAATTTTCAAAATCCACTTCAAAATGTTTACAATTTCACATAAAAAAATTGCTAAAATTCCAGTTGAAATTTTTTCAAAGTCCCTTAAAAATTTTCCAATTTTTGTCCCAATTCTTCCCATTCCCATTGAAACTTTTCAAATCCCTCTCAAAATTGTTGAAATTCTCTTGAAGCTTTTAAAATTCTCTCTAGAATTTTCAAAATCCATGTCCACATGTTTACAATTTCACGTCAAAAAATTGCTAAAATTCCAGTTGAAATTTTTTCAAAGTCCCTTAAAAATTTTCCAATTTTCGTCCCAATTCTTCCCATTCCCATTGAAACTTTTCAAATCCCTCTCAAAATTGTTGAAATTCTGTTGAAGCTTTTAAAATTCTCTCTAGAATTTTCAAAATCCACTTCAACATGTTTACAATTTCACGTCAAAATATTGCTAAAATTCCAGTTGAAATTTTTTCAAAGTCCCTTAAAAATTTTCCCATTTTTGTCCCAATTCTTCCCATTCCCATTGAAACTTTTCAAATCCCTCTCAAAATTGTTGAAATTCTGTTGAAGCTTTTAAAATTCTCTCTAGAATTTTCAAAATCCATGTCCACATGTTTACAATTTCACGTCAAAATTGCTAAAATTCCAGTTGAAATTTTTTCAAAGTCCCTTAAAAATTTTCCAATTTTTGTCCCAATTCTTCCCATTCCCATTGAAACTTTTCAAATCCCTCTCAAAATTGTTGAAATTCTGTTGAAGCTTTTAAAATTCTCTCTAGAATTTTCAAAATCCATGGCCACATGTTTACAATTTCACATAAAAAAATTGCTAAAATTCCAGTTGAAATTTTTTCAAAGTCCCTTAAAAATTTTCCAATTTTGGTCCCAATTCTTCCCATTCCCATTGAAACTTTTCAAATCCCTCTCAAAATTGTTGAAATTCTGTTGAAAGTTTGAAACTTCTCTCTAGAATTTTCAAAATCCACTTCAAAATGTTTACAATTTCACGTCAAAAAATGGCTAAAATTCCAGTTGAAATTTTTTCAAAGTCCCTTAAAAATTTTCCAATTTTCGTCCCAATTCTTCCCATTCCCATTGAAACTTTTCAAATCCCTCTCAAAATTGTTGAAATTCTCTTGAAGCTTTTAAAATTCTCTCTAGAATTTTCAAAATCCATGTCCACATGTTTACAATTACACGTCAAAAAATGGCTAAAATTCCAGTTGAAATTTTTTCAAAGTCCCTTAAAAATTTTCCAATTTTTGTCCCAATTCTTCCCATTCCCATTGAAACTTTTCAAATCCCTCTCAAAATTGTTGAAATTCTGTTGAAGCTTTTAAAATTCTCTCTAGAATTTTCAAAATCCATGGCCACATGTTTACAATTTCACATAAAAAAATTGCTAAAATTCCAGTTGAAATTTTTTCAAAGTCCCTTAAAAATTTTCCAATTTTGGTCCCAATTCTTCCCATTCCCATTGAAACTTTTCAAATCCCTCTCAAAATTGTTGAAATTCTGTTGAAGCTTTTAAAATTCTCTCTAGAATTTTCAAAATCCATGTCCACATGTTTACAATTTCACGTCAAAATTGCTAAAATTCCAGTTGAAATTTTTTCAAAGTCCCTTAAAAATTTTCCCATTTTTGTCCCAATTCTTCCCATTCCCATTGAAACTTTTCAAATCCCTCTCAAAATTGTTGAAATTCTGTTGAAGCTTTTAAAATTCTCTCTAGAATTTTCAAAATCCATGTCCACATGTTTACAATTTCACGTCAAAATTGCTAAAATTCCAGTTGAAATTTTTTCAAAGTCCCTTAAAAATTTTCCAATTTTTGTCCCAATTCTTCCCATTCCCATTGAAACTTTTCAAATCCCTCTCAAAATTGTTGAAATTCTGTTGAAGCTTTTAAAATTCTCTCTAGAATTTTCAAAATCCATGTCCACATGTTTACAATTTCACATAAAAAAATTGCTAAAATTCCAGTTGAAATTTTTTCAAAGTCCCTTAAAAATTTTCCAATTTTGGTCCCAATTCTTCCCATTCCCATTGAAACTTTTCAAATCCCTCTCAAAATTGTTGAAATTCTGTTGAAAGTTTGAAACTTCTCTCTAGAATTTTCAAAATCCACTTCAAAATGTTTACAATTTCACGTCAAAATTGCTAAAATTCCAGTTGAAATTTTTTCAAAGTCCCTTAAAAATTTTCCAATTTTTGTCCCAATTCTTCCCATTCCCATTGAAACTTTTCAAATCCCTCTCAAAATTGTTGAAATTCTCTTGAAGCTTTTAAAATTCTCTCTAGAATTTTCAAAATCCATGTCCACATGTTTACAATTTCACGTCAAAAAATTGCTAAAATTCCAGTTGAAATTTTTTCAAAGTCCCTTAAAAATTTTCCAATTTTGGTCCCAATTCTTCCCATTCCCATTGAAACTTTTCAAATCCCTCTCAAAATTGTTGAAATTCTGTTGAAGCTTTTAAAATTCTCTCTAGAATTTTCAAAATCCACTTCAACATGTTTACAATTTCACATAAAAAAATTGCTAAAATTCCAGTTGAAATTTTTTCAAAGTCCCTTAAAAATTTTCCCATTTTTGTCCCAATTCTTCCCATTCCCATTGAAACTTTTCAAATCCCTCTCAAAATTGTTGAAATTCTGTTGAAGCTTTTAAAATTCTCTCTAGAATTTTCAAAATCCATGGCCACATGTTTACAATTTCACGTCAAAATTGCTAAAATTCCAGTTGAAATTTTTTCAAAGTCCCTTAAAAATTTTCCAATTTTTGTCCCAATTCTTCCCATTCCCATTGAAACTTTTCAAATCCCTCTCAAAATTGTTGAAATTCTGTTGAAGCTTTTAAAATTCTCTCTAGAATTTTCAAAATCCATGGCCACATGTTTACAATTTCACATAAAAAAATTGCTAAAATTCCAGTTGAAATTTTTTCAAAGTCCCTTAAAAATTTTCCAATTTTGGTCCCAATTCTTCCCATTCCCATTGAAACTTTTCAAATCCCTCTCAAAATTGTTGAAATTCTGTTGAAAGTTTGAAACTTCTCTCTAGAATTTTCAAAATCCACTTCAAAATGTTTACAATTTCACGTCAAAATTGCTAAAATTCCAGTTGAAATTTTTTCAAAGTCCCTTAAAAATTTTCCAATTTTTGTCCCAATTCTTCCCATTCCCATTGAAACTTTTCAAATCCCTCTCAAAATTGTTGAAATTCTCTTGAAGCTTTTAAAATTCTCTCTAGAATTTTCAAAATCCATGTCCACTTGTTTACAATTTCACGTCAAAAAATTGCTAAAATTCCAGTTGAAATTTTTTCAAAGTCCCTGAAAAATTTTCCAATTTTTGTCCCAATTCTTCCCATTCCCATTGAAACTTTTCAAATCCCTCTCAAAATTGTTGAAATTCTGTTGAAGCTTTTAAAATTCTCTCTAGAATTTTCAAAATCCACTTCAACATGTTTACAATTTCACGTCAAAATATTGCTAAAATTCCAGTTGAAATTTTTTCAAAGTCCCTTAAAAATTTTCCCATTTTTGTCCCAATTCTTCCCATTCCCATTGAAACTTTTCAAATCCCTCTCAAAATTGTTGAAATTCTGTTGAAGCTTTTAAAATTCTCTCTAGAATTTTCAAAATCCATGTCCACATGTTTACAATTTCACGTCAAAATTGCTAAAATTCCAGTTGAAATTTTTTCAAAGTCCCTTAAAAATTTTCCCATTTTTGTCCCAATTCTTCCCATTCCCATTGAAACTTTTCAAATCCCTCTCAAAATTGTTGAAATTCTGTTGAAGCTTTTAAAATTCTCTCTAGAATTTTCAAAATCCATGGCCACATGTTTACAATTTCACGTCAAAATTGCTAAAATTCCAGTTGAAATTTTTTCAAAGTCCCTTAAAAATTTTCCCATTTTTGTCCCAATTCTTCCCATTCCCATTGAAACTTTTCAAATCCCTCTCAAAATTGTTGAAATTCTCTGTAAGTTTTTAAATTCTCTCTAGAATTTTCAAAATCCATGGCCACATGTTTACAATTTCACATAAAAAAATTGCTAAAATTCCAGTTGAAATTTTTTCAAAGTCCCTTAAAAATTTTCCAATTTTGGTCCCAATTCTTCCCATTCCCATTGAAACTTTTCAAATCCCTCTCAAAATTGTTGAAATTCTGTTGAAAGTTTGAAACTTCTCTCTAGAATTTTCAAAATCCACTTCAAAATGTTTACAATTTTACGTCAAAATTGCTAAAATTCCAGTTGAAATTTTTTCAAAGTCCCTTAAAAATTTTCCAATTTTTGTCCCAATTCTTCCCATTCCCATTGAAACTTTTCAAATCCCTCTCAAAATTGTTGAAATTCTCTTGAAGCTTTTAAAATTCTCTCTAGAATTTTCAAAATCCATGTCCACATGTTTACAATTTCACGTCAAAAAATTGCTAAAATTCCAGTTGAAATTTTTTCAAAGTCCCTTAAAAATTTTCCAATTTTCGTCCCAATTCTTCCCATTCCCATTGAAACTTTTCAAATCCCTCTCAAAATTGTTGAAATTCTGTTGAAGCTTTTAAAATTCTCTCTAGAATTTTCAAAATCCACTTCAACATGTTTACAATTTCACGTCAAAAAATTGCTAAAATTCCAGTTGAAATTTTTTCAAAGTCCCTTAAAAATTTTCCCATTTTTGTCCCAATTCTTCCCATTCCATTGAAACTTTTCAAATCCCTCTCAAAATTGTTGAAATTCTGTTGAAGCTTTTAAAATTCTCTCTAGAATTTTCAAAATCCATGGCCACATGTTTACAATTTCACATAAAAAAATGGCTAAAATTCCAGTTGAAATTTTTTCAAAGTCCCTTAAAAATTTTCCAATTTTTGTCCCAATTCTTCCCATTCCCATTGAAACTTTTCAAATCCCTCTCAAAATTGTTGAAATTCTGTTGAAGCTTTTAAAATTCTCTCTAGAATTTTCAAAATCCATGGCCACATGTTTACAATTTCACATAAAAAAATTGCTAAAATTCCAGTTGAAATTTTTTCAAAGTCCCTTAAAAATTTTCCAATTTTGGTCCCAATTCTTCCCATTCCCATTGAAACTTTTCAAATCCCTCTCAAAATTGTTGAAATTCTGTTGAAAGTTTGAAACTTCTCTCTAGAATTTTCAAAATCCACTTCAAAATGTTTACAATTTCACATAAAAAAATTGCTAAAATTCCAGTTGAAATTTTTTCAAAGTCCCTTAAAAATTTTCCAATTTTTGTCCCAATTCTTCCCATTCCCATTGAAACTTTTCAAATCCCTCTCAAAATTGTTGAAATTCTCTTGAAGCTTTTAAAATTCTCTCTAGAATTTTCAAAATCCATGTCCACATGTTTACAATTTCACGTCAAAAAATTGCTAAAATTCCAGTTGAAATTTTTTCAAAGTCCCTTAAAAATTTTCCAATTTTCGTCCCAATTCTTCCCATTCCCATTGAAACTTTTCAAATCCCTCTCAAAATTGTTGAAATTCTGTTGAAGCTTTTAAAATTCTCTCTAGAATTTTCAAAATCCACTTCAACATGTTTACAATTTCACGTCAAAATATTGCTAAAATTCCAGTTGAAATTTTTTCAAAGTCCCTTAAAAATTTTCCCATTTTTGTCCCAATTCTTCCCATTCCCATTGAAACTTTTCAAATCCCTCTCAAAATTGTTGAAATTCTGTTGAAGCTTTTAAAATTCTCTCTAGAATTTTCAAAATCCATGTCCACATGTTTACAATTTCACGTCAAAATTGCTAAAATTCCAGTTGAAATTTTTTCAAAGTCCCTTAAAAATTTTCCAATTTTTGTCCCAATTCTTCCCATTCCCATTGAAACTTTTCAAATCCCTCTCAAAATTGTTGAAATTCTGTTGAAGCTTTTAAAATTCTCTCTAGAATTTTCAAAATCCATGGCCACATGTTTACAATTTCACATAAAAAAATTGCTAAAATTCCAGTTGAAATTTTTTCAAAGTCCCTTAAAAATTTTCCAATTTTGGTCCCAATTCTTCCCATTCCCATTGAAACTTTTCAAATCCCTCTCAAAATTGTTGAAATTCTGTTGAAAGTTTGAAACTTCTCTCTAGAATTTTCAAAATCCACTTCAAAATGTTTACAATTTCACGTCAAAAAATGGCTAAAATTCCAGTTGAAATTTTTTCAAAGTCCCTTAAAAATTTTCCAATTTTCGTCCCAATTCTTCCCATTCCCATTGAAACTTTTCAAATCCCTCTCAAAATTGTTGAAATTCTCTTGAAGCTTTTAAAATTCTCTCTAGAATTTTCAAAATCCATGTCCACATGTTTACAATTACACGTCAAAAAATGGCTAAAATTCCAGTTGAAATTTTTTCAAAGTCCCTTAAAAATTTTCCAATTTTTGTCCCAATTCTTCCCATTCCCATTGAAACTTTTCAAATCCCTCTCAAAATTGTTGAAATTCTGTTGAAGCTTTTAAAATTCTCTCTAGAATTTTCAAAATCCATGGCCACATGTTTACAATTTCACATAAAAAAATTGCTAAAATTCCAGTTGAAATTTTTTCAAAGTCCCTTAAAAATTTTCCAATTTTGGTCCCAATTCTTCCCATTCCCATTGAAACTTTTCAAATCCCTCTCAAAATTGTTGAAATTCTGTTGAAGCTTTTAAAATTCTCTCTAGAATTTTCAAAATCCATGTCCACATGTTTACAATTTCACGTCAAAATTGCTAAAATTCCAGTTGAAATTTTTTCAAAGTCCCTTAAAAATTTTCCCATTTTTGTCCCAATTCTTCCCATTCCCATTGAAACTTTTCAAATCCCTCTCAAAATTGTTGAAATTCTGTTGAAGCTTTTAAAATTCTCTCTAGAATTTTCAAAATCCATGTCCACATGTTTACAATTTCACGTCAAAATTGCTAAAATTCCAGTTGAAATTTTTTCAAAGTCCCTTAAAAATTTTCCCATTTTTGTCCCAATTCTTCCCATTCCCATTGAAACTTTTCAAATCCCTCTCAAAATTGTTGAAATTCTGTTGAAGCTTTTAAAATTCTCTCTAGAATTTTCAAAATCCATGTCCACATGTTTACAATTTCACATAAAAAAATTGCTAAAATTCCAGTTGAAATTTTTTCAAAGTCCCTTAAAAATTTTCCAATTTTGGTCCCAATTCTTCCCATTCCCATTGAAACTTTTCAAATCCCTCTCAAAATTGTTGAAATTCTGTTGAAAGTTTGAAACTTCTCTCTAGAATTTTCAAAATCCACTTCAAAATGTTTACAATTTCACGTCAAAATTGCTAAAATTCCAGTTGAAATTTTTTCAAAGTCCCTTAAAAATTTTCCAATTTTTGTCCCAATTCTTCCCATTCCCATTGAAACTTTTCAAATCCCTCTCAAAATTGTTGAAATTCTCTTGAAGCTTTTAAAATTCTCTCTAGAATTTTCAAAATCCATGTCCACATGTTTACAATTTCACGTCAAAAAATTGCTAAAATTCCAGTTGAAATTTTTTCAAAGTCCCTTAAAAATTTTCCAATTTTGGTCCCAATTCTTCCCATTCCCATTGAAACTTTTCAAATCCCTCTCAAAATTGTTGAAATTCTGTTGAAGCTTTTAAAATTCTCTCTAGAATTTTCAAAATCCACTTCAACATGTTTACAATTTCACATAAAAAAATTGCTAAAATTCCAGTTGAAATTTTTTCAAAGTCCCTTAAAAATTTTCCCATTTTTGTCCCAATTCTTCCCATTCCCATTGAAACTTTTCAAATCCCTCTCAAAATTGTTGAAATTCTGTTGAAGCTTTTAAAATTCTCTCTAGAATTTTCAAAATCCATGTCCACATGTTTACAATTTCACGTCAAAATTGCTAAAATTCCAGTTGAAATTTTTTCAAAGTCCCTTAAAAATTTTCCAATTTTTGTCCCAATTCTTCCCATTCCCATTGAAACTTTTCAAATCCCTCTCAAAATTGTTGAAATTCTGTTGAAGCTTTTAAAATTCTCTCTAGAATTTTCAAAATCCATGGCCACATGTTTACAATTTCACATAAAAAAATTGCTAAAATTCCAGTTGAAATTTTTTCAAAGTCCCTTAAAAATTTTCCAATTTTGGTCCCAATTCTTCCCATTCCCATTGAAACTTTTCAAATCCCTCTCAAAATTGTTGAAATTCTGTTGAAAGTTTGAAACTTCTCTCTAGAATTTTCAAAATCCACTTCAAAATGTTTACAATTTCACGTCAAAATTGCTAAAATTCCAGTTGAAATTTTTTCAAAGTCCCTTAAAAATTTTCCAATTTTTGTCCCAATTCTTCCCATTCCCATTGAAACTTTTCAAATCCCTCTCAAAATTGTTGAAATTCTCTTGAAGCTTTTAAAATTCTCTCTAGAATTTTCAAAATCCATGTCCACATGTTTACAATTTCACGTCAAAAAATTGCTAAAATTCCAGTTGAAATTTTTTCAAAGTCCCTGAAAAATTTTCCAATTTTTGTCCCAATTCTTCCCATTCCCATTGAAACTTTTCAAATCCCTCTCAAAATTGTTGAAATTCTGTTGAAGCTTTTAAAATTCTCTCTAGAATTTTCAAAATCCACTTCAACATGTTTACAATTTCACGTCAAAATATTGCTAAAATTCCAGTTGAAATTTTTTCAAAGTCCCTGAAAAATTTTCCAATTTTGGTCCCAATTCTTCCCATTCCCATTGAAACTTTTCAAATCCCTCTCAAAATTGTTGAAATTCTCTTGAAGCTTTTAAAATTCTCTCTAGAATTTTCAAAATCCATGTCCACATGTTTACAATTTCACGTCAAAATTGCTAAAATTCCAGTTGAAATTTTTTCAAAGTCCCTTAAAAATTTTCCAATTTTTGTCCCAATTCTTCCCATTCCCATTGAAACTTTTCAAATCCCTCTCAAAATTGTTGAAATTCTGTTGAAGCTTTTAAAATTCTCTCTAGAATTTTCAAAATCCATGGCCACATGTTTACAATTTCACGTCAAAAAATTGCTAAAATTCCAGTTGAAATTTTTTCAAAGTCCCTTAAAAATTTTCCAATTTTTGTCCCAATTCTTCCCATTCCCATTGAAACTTTTCAAATCCCTCTCAAAATTGTTGAAATTCTCTTGAAGCTTTTAA
>NW_028117097.1:0-11720 GCF_964273445.1 Streptopelia decaocto
CCCGGTCTCTGTCCGGCCACCAGCACCGCGTCCCCCGGCGCCACCCGCCGGCCCTCGCGGTCCAGCCACGCCCCGGCCCGCCTGCGGGAGCCTGTGGGCGGGGTCACCATGGACACGCCCCCTCTGGCCCCGCCCACCGCGCCCCAGCCCCTCCCTGTCCCCGGGGGCTGCCGAGGGGCGGGGTCAAGGAGACCACGCCCCCGTCTGACCCACCCCCTTTTCCCCAGCCACGCCACGTCCGACCCCGCCCCTTCCTTCCCAGCCACGCCCCTGCCTGACTCCGCCCCTTCCTTCCCAGCCACGCCCCCTGACTGACCCCCACCCATTCACAGCCACACCCCATCTGACCCGCCCCTTTTCCTCAGCCACGCCCCCGCCTGGCTACGCCCTCCCACGTGACCCCGCCCCTTCTATCTCAGCCACGCCCCCTGCCTGGCCACGCCCCTTCTATCCCAGCCACACCCCCTGCCTGCCCCCACCCCACCACAGTATTTGGGGGAACCCAGGCGTCCGGGAGGGACCCAGGCGTCCGGCCGTACCTCTCTTGTCCTTGCGGGGTCTTGTGGGGGGGTCGGGCCGGGGGCTCTGGGGGGGTGCGGGGGGGGAGGGCGGGGGGGTTGCTCCTCCGCCTTGGAGATCTTGGAGACGGAGGCGAAGACGCCTGCGGGGAGACCAGTATAAACCAGTATGGACCAGTATAAACCAGTACAGACCAGTATAAACCAGTATGGACCAGTATAAACCAGTACAGACCAGTATGAACCAGTACGGACCAGTAAAAACCAATATGTACCAGTACAAACCAGTACGGACCAGTACAAACCAGCACGGATCAGTACAAACCAGTACAGATCAATACAGACCAGTACGGAGCAGTACAACCCCAGGACAGAGGAGTGGCCCACCACCCCCAGAGGGACCCAGGCATCCGGGGGTGTCCCCAAGGGACCCAGGAGTGCCCCGAAGGGACCCACGTGTGCAGTGGTGTCCCTGAGGGACCCAGGGATGCCCCTAAGGGACCCAAGAATGCCCTGAGGGACCCAGGTGTTCGGAGTTTTCCCTGAGGGACCCAGGCGTCCGGGGGCGTCCTGGGGGGACCCAGGCGTCCGGGGGGGTGCGTACCCTGTTTGGGGGGGCAGATGAAGTACCGCACCCCCCCCACGCTGCCGTCGTTCTTCCCCTCGGGCTCATCCAGCTCCACCCCAGCCCACTGGCCGCTGGCAAAGGCCGTGGTGCCGCAGAACCGCAGGGTCCCTTCCTGGGGGGGGCACAAGGGAGCTCTGGGTGCCCCCTGCACCCCAAAACCCTCCCCTGTACCCCAAAACCCTCCCTTGACCCCCCAAAGACCCGGCATCCCCCCCAAACCCCCTTTCCCCCCATGTAATCCCTGCATCCCCATGCAGAGCATCCTTGGTCCCCTGCACCTTTTTGGGGTGTCCCCAGGCCCCCAAACCCCTTGTGCACCCCAAAACCTCTTTCTCTACCCCAACACTCTTCTATGTACCCCCCACACCCCTCTATGTACCCCAACCCCCCCACTATCCCCCCAAACCCCCTTTTCCCCCATGCAATCCCTGCATCCCCATGCAGGTCCCCTGCACCTTTCTGGGGTGTCCCCAGGCCCCCAAACCCCCTGTGCACCCCAAACCCCCCTGTGCACCCCAAACCCCCCTGTGCACCCCAAAACCCCTCTCTCCAACCCAATACCCCTCTATGTATCCCCTCCACCCCTCTATGTACCCCAAACCCCCACTATCCCCCCCCAAACCCCCACTATCCCCCCAAACCCCCATCATTCCCCCCATGCAATCCCTGCATCCCCATGCAGAGCATCCTTGGTCCCCTGCGCCTTTCTGGGGTGTCCCCAGGCCCCCAAACCCCTTGTGCACCCCAAAACCTCTTTCTCTACCCCAACACTCTTCTATGTACCCCCCACACCCCTCTATGTACCCCAACCCCCACACTATCCCCCCCAAACCCCCACTATCCCCCCAAACCCCCTTTCCCCCCATGCAATCCCTGCATCCCCATGCAGAGCATCCTTGGTCCCCTGCGCCTTTCTGGGGTGTCCCCAGGCCCCCAAACCCCCACTATCCCCCCCAAACCCCACCATTTCCCCCCATACCCCCATTATCCCCCCAAACCCCCACTATCCCCCCCAAACCCCCATCATTCCCCCCCCAAGCCCTCTTTTCCCCCATGCAATCCCTGCATCCCCATCCAGAGCATCCTTGGTCCCCTGCACCTTTCTGGGGTGTCCCCGGGCTCCCAAACCCCCCTGTGCACCCCAAAACTGCTCTGTCCACCCCAGACCCACCTCTATGCACCCTAAACCCCCAGCTATGCCCCCCCAAACCCCCACTATTCCCCCCAAACCCCCACTATCCCCCCCAAACCCCCATCATTCCCCCCATGCAATCCCTGCATCCCCATGCAGAGCATCCTTGGTCCCTGCGCCTTTCTGGGGTGTCCCCAGGCCCCCAAACCCCCACTATCCCCCCCAAACCCCCATCATCCGCCCCCAAACCCCCATTATCCCCCCAAACCCCCACCATTTCCCCCCATACCCTCATTATCCCCCAAACCCCCACTATCCCCCCCAAACCCCCATCATTCCCCCATGCAATCCCTGCATCCCCATGCAGAGCATCCTTGGTCCCCTGCGCCTTTCTGGGTGTCCCCAGGCCCCAAACCCCACTATCCCCCCAAACCCCCACCATCCCCCCCAAACCCCTTTCCCCACCCCCCCCAACCCCCACACCCCCCCCAGCCCCCCGCCCCCCGTTTTTGGGGCCCCCCCACCTTGCCGCCCTCGATGCGCACGCGGTCCCCCAGCTGCAGCCCCAGGCACAGCAGCATGAGGTTGCCGGGCAGGTTGTCGTAGTTGGGGAGGGTGACGCGGGGGAGGCTGCAGCTCAGCGGCACCGCGTCCAGCAGCAGCCGCCGCAGCTCCCGCGCCGCCGCCGCCGCCTCCGCGCGGTCCAGCCCCATGTCCGTGGGGTCCGGGACCACCTCGGCCGCCACCTGCCCCTTGCTGTTCTGGGGGGACAAATGGGGGTGTTAGAGGGACCCTGAGACCCCCAGACCCCACAGAACCCCAATAGTGCAGCCCCAGAGTCCCCAGAGCCCATAGAACCCCAATAGTGCAGCCCCAGAGTCCCCAGAGCCCATAGAACCCCAAGAGTGCAGCCCCGGTGTCCCCATGTCCTCTAGAACCCCAATAGTGCAGCCCCGGTGTCCCCATGTCCTCTAGAACCCAAATAATGCGATGGGGACAATGACACCGGTGTCCCCATATCCGTAGGGTCCAGGACCACCTGGGCTGCCACCTGCCCCTTGCTGTTCTGGGGGACAGATGGGGTGTTAGAGGGACCCTGAGACCCCCCAGAGCCCATAGAACCCCAATAGTGCAGCCCCAGAGTCCCCAGACCCCATAGAACCCCAATAGCGCAGCCCCTGAGCCCCCAGAGCCCATAGAACCCCAACAATGCAGCCCTGGTGTCCCCATGTCCGTGGGGTCCGGGACCACCTCGGCCGCCACCTGCCCCTTGCTGTTCTGGGGGACAAATGGGGGGTGTTAGAGGGACCCTGAGACCCGCAGACCCCACAGAACCCCAATAGTGCAGCCCCAGTGTCCCCATGTCCTCTAGAACCCAAATAATGCGATGGGGACAATGACCCCGGTGTCCCATGTCCGTGGGGTCCGGGACCACCTCGGCCGCCACCTGCCCCTTGCTGTTCTGGGGGACAAATGGGGGGCGTGAGGGGGACCCTGAGACCCCCAGACCCCACAGAACCCCAAGAGTGCAGCCCCAGAGCCCATAGAACCCCAATAGTGCAGCCCTGGTGTCCCCATGTCCATGGGGTCTGAGGACACCTGGGCCCCCACCTGCCCCTTGCTGTTCTGGGGGGACAGATGGGGGGCGTGAGGGGGACCCTGAGACCCCCCAGAGCCCATAGAACCCCAATAGTGCAGCCCCGGTGTTCCCATGTCCTCTAGAACCCCAACAATGCAGCCCCAGAGTCCCCAGACCCCACAGAACCCCAATAGCGCAGCCCCAGAGCCCCCAGACCCCATAGAACCCAATAGCGCAGCCCCAGAGCCCCCAGACCCCATAGAACCCCAATAGCGCAGCCCCTGAGCCCCCAGACCCCATAGAACCCCAATAGCGCAGCCCCTGAGTCCCCAGACCCCATAGAACCCCAATAGCGCAGCCCCTGAGTCCCCAGACCCATAGAACCCCAATAGCGCAGCCCCTGAGCCCCCAGACCCATAGAACCCCAATAGCGCAGCCCCTGAGCCCCCAGACCCCATAGAACCCCAATAATGCGATGGGGACAATGACCCCGGTGTCCCCATGTCCATGGGATCTGGGACCACCTGGGCCACCACCTGCCCCTTGCTGTTCTGGGGGTCAAAATGGGGGTGTCAAGGGGGACCCTGAAACCCCCCAGACCACATAGAACACCAAGAGTGCAGCCCCGGTGTCCCCATGTCCTCTAGAACCCCAAAAACATGATGGGGACAATGACCCCGGTGTCCCCATATCTGTGGGGTCTGGGGACACCTCAGCCGCCACCCAGTCCCCCCCAGTCCTTCCCAGTGCTCCCAGTGCCCCCAGTCTCTCCCAGTCCCTCCCAGTCCCTCCCAGTATAACCCAGTGCTCCCAGTATAACCCAGTGCCCCCGGTACCCTGAGCGCGGGTCGGCGCCGTGCTCCAGCAGGCAGCGCACGGCGCCCAGGCAGAGGTTCGAGGCCGCGATGTGCAGGGCCGTCCCGTGGCTGAAGTCGCTGCAGGTCGAGTGCAGCACTGCGGGGGGGGAAACTGAGGCACGGGGACATGGGGACGTCCCTCGAGGGACACGGGGGGCCTCAGCCCCACCAGGGACCACAGTGACCCCCAGGGACCCCAGTTTCATGCCCCCATGTCCCCCCGGTGTTCACCTCTATCACCCCCATATCACCCCCACATCCCCTGCATGTCCCCATGTCCCCATGTCCCCATATCCCCCATGTTCCTATATTGCCCCCATGTCCCCACGTCCTTTCCCCATGTTCCCCGTGTCCCTCGTGTACCCCCATGTCCCCCATGTCCCAAAATCCCCACCATGTCCCCCATGTACCCCCATGTCCCCACCATGTCCCCATGTCCCCGCATGTCCCCCATGTCCCAATATCCCCACCATGTCCCCCATGTACCCCCATGTCCCCATATACCCCCCATGTCCTGTCCCCATGTCCCCCATGTCCCCATATCCCCCCCCTTCCCCATGTCCTGTCCCCATGTCCCCCATGTCCCCCATGTCGCCCCCATACCCCCCATGTACCCCCATGTCCCCATGTTCCCCCATCCCCCATATCCCCTATGTCCCCCATGTCCTGTCCCCATGTCCCAATATCCCCACCATGTCCCCCATGTCCCCATATCCCCCCCTTCCCCATGTCCTGTCCCCATGTCCCCCATGTCGCCCCCATACCCCCCATGTCCCCCCATGTCCCCCCATGTCCCCCCATGTACCCCCATGTCCCCCTGTCCCCCCATGTCCCCGTGTCCCCCCCATGTCCCCCTGTCCCCCCATGTCCCCATGTCCCCCATGTCCCCCCATGTACCCCCATGTCCCCCTGTCCCCCCATGTCCCCGTGTCCCCCCCATGTCCCCCTGTCCCCCCCATGTCCCCCTGTCCCCCCATGTCCCCGTGTCCCCCCATGTCCCCGTGTCCCCCCCACCTCGCGGTGCCCCCGCCCGCAGGAGGGTGCGGATGAGCTCGGGGACGTCGAAATAGGCGGCGTAGTGCAGGGCGTTCATGTGGGTCCAGCGGCTGCGCAGCCCCACGTCCCCCCCCAGCGCCAGCAGCCGCGTCGACAGCCGCACGGCGGCCGCGGGGTCACCTGGGGACACGGGGACATGGGGACACCCGTGGGACATGGGGACACGCGGGGACATGGGGACACCCGTGGGACATGGGGACACACGGGGACATGGGGACACACGGGACGTGGGGACACACGCGGGACATGGGGACACACGGGACGTGGGGACACGCGGGGACATGGGGACACACGCGGGGACATGGGGACACACGTGGGACATGGGGACACACGGGACGTGGGGACACACGGGGACATGGGGACACACGGGGACGTGGGGACACACGGACGTGGGGACACACGGGGACATGGGGACACGCGGGGACATGGGGACACACGGGACGTGGGGACACGCGGGGACATGGGGACACACGGGGACATGGGGACACACGCGGGACATGGGGACACACGGGGACATGGGGACACACGGGACGTGGGGACACACGGGGACATGGGGACACACGGGACATGGGGACACACGGGGACATGGGGACACACGCGGACATGGGGACACACGTGGGAGATGGGGACACACGGGGACATGGGGACACACGGGGACATGGGGACACACGGACATGGGGACACACGGGGACATGGGGACACGCGGGACATGGGGACACACGGGACGTGGGGACACACGCGGACATGGGGACACACGCGGGACATGGGGACACACGTGGGACATGGGGACACACGGGACGTGGGGACACACGGGACGTGGGGACACACGCAGACATGGGGACACGGGAGTGGCACCCGTGGGGTCACCTGGGGACACGCGGGACATGGGGACACACGCGGGACATGGGGACACACGGGGACATGGGACACGGGGACGGCACCCGCGGGGTCACCTGGGGACACGCAGGACATGGGACACACGCGGGACATGGGGACATGGGGACAGCACCCGTGGGGTCATGGGGACACACGGGGACATGGGGACACCCGTGGGACATGGGGACACACGTGGGACATGGGGACACACGGGGACATGGGGACACCCGTGGGACATGGGGACACACGTGGACATGGGGACACACGGGGACATGGGGACACCCGTGGGACATGGGGACACACGTGGGACATGGGGACACACGGGGACATGGGGACACCCGTGGGACATGGGGACACACGTGGGACATGGGGACACACGGGGACATGGGGACACGGGGACGGCACCTGCGGGGTCACCTGGGGACACACGGGGACATGGGGACACACGTGGGACATGGGGACATGGGGGCAGCACCCGCAGGGTCACCTGGGGACACACAGGGACATGGGGACACACATGGGGACATTGGGACACACATGAGGACATGGGGACACACGTGGGGACATTGGGACACGGGGACACGGAGACACAGGGACAGCAGCTGGGGACATGGGGACACGGGGACGGCACCCGTGGGGTCATGGGGACACACGTGGGGACATGGGGACACCAGGACATGGGACATGGGGACACCAGGACATGGGGATGCTGGTGACCCTGGTGATGTGGGGACACCAGCACTGGGGACACTGGGGACATCGGGACATGGGGACACGGGGACATGGGGACACCAGGACATGGGGATGCTGGTGACCCTGGTGATGTGGGGACACCAGCACTGGGGACACTGGGGACATGGGGACACGGGGACACGGGGACATGGGGACACCAGGACATGGGGATGCTGGTGACCCTGGTGATGTGGGGACACCAGCACTGGGGACAGTGGGGACATCGGGACATGGGGACACGGGGACATGGGGACAGCAGGACATGGGGATGCTGGTGACCCTGGTGATGTGGGGACACCAGGACATGGGGACACTGGGGACATGGGGACATGGGGACACGGGGACATGGGGACACCAGGACATGGGGATGCTGGTGACCCTGGTGATGTGGGACACCAGCACTGGGGACACTGGGGACATGGGGACACGGGGACAGGAGGGCCGCGCCACCCACCCACTCCGTGCGCGCCGGCCTTGCAGGCGTAGTGCAGCAGCGTCATGTCCGTCAGTCCGTCCCGGTCGTCCACGTGGCAGCCGCGGCGCAGGATCTGCCCGGTAACACCGGTGAGCCCCCAGTTCCCCCCCGCTCCCCGTGGTGTCACCCCCATCACGGTGTCACCCCTACCACGGTGTCACCCCCGCCACAGTGTCACCCCCACCATAGCGTCACCTCCACCACGGTGTCACCCCTACCACGGTGTCACCCCTACCACAGTGTCACCCCCCTGGTGTCACCCCCACCACGGTGTCACCCCTACCACGGTGTCACCCCCTCCACAGTGTCACCCCCACCGCGGTGCCACCTCCACCATGGTATCACCCCCCTGGTGTCACCCCCACCATGGTGTCACCCCCACCACGGTGTCACCCCCCTGGTGTCACCTCCACCACGGTGTCACCCCCACCACAGTGTCACCCCCACCACGGTGTCACCCCTACCACGGTGTCACCCCCACCACGGTGTCACCCCTACCACAGTGTCACCCCCACCATGGTGTCACCCCTACCACGGTGTCACCCCTACCACAGTGTCACCCCCACCACGGTGTCACCCCCACCATGGCGTCACCCCCACCATAGCGTCACCCCCACCACAGTGTCACCCTCACCACAGTGTCACCCCCACCACGGTGTCACCCCTACCACAGTGTCACCCCCACCATGGTGTCACCCCTACCACGGTGTCACCCCTACCACGGTGTCACCCCCACCACAGTGTCACCCTCACCACAGTGTCACCCCCACCATGGTGTCACCCCCACCATAGCGTCACCCCCACCACAGTGTCACCCCCACCACGGTGTCACCCCTACCACGGTGTCACCCCCTCGTTGTCACCCCCGCTGCAGCATCACCCCCGCCGTGGTGTCAACCCTACATGGCGTCACCCCCGCCACGGTGTCACCCCCACCACAGTGTCACCCCTACCACAGTGTCACCCCCACTACAGTGTCACCCCCACCATGGTGTCACCCCCACCATAGCGTCACCCCCACCACAGTGTCACCCCCACTACAGTGTCACCCCCACCATGGTGTCACCCCCACCATAGCGTCACCCCCACCACAGTGTCACCCCTACCACAGTGTCACCCCCACCACGGTGTCACCCCTACCATGGTGTCACCCCTACCACGGTGTCACCCCTACCACGGTGTCACCCCCACCATGGCGTCACCCCCACCACAGTGTCACCCCCACCACAGTGTCACCCCTACCACAGTGTCACCCCCACCACGGTGTCACCCCTACCACGGTGTCACCCCCCCATTGTCACCCCCGCTGCAGCATCACCCCCGCCGTGGTGTCAACCCTACATGGCGTCACCCCCGCCACGGTGTCACCCCCACCACAGTGTCACCCCTACCACAGTGTCACCCCCACCGCGGTGTCACCCCCACCACGGCGTCACCCCCCCGGTGTCACCCCCCGGTGTCCCCCGGTGTCACCTCGTTGCCGATGACGTCCACGTTGTGCTGCACCTGCGGCACCCACTGGCGCAGGATGGCGAAGAGCTGGGGGACGCTGGTGCGCGGGTCCAGCAGGATCTCCCGGCACAGCGCGTCGTTGGGGTCGAAGAACGTGAACGCTGGGGGGACACGGGGGGACACGGGGGGACAGGGACACGGGGGGACATGGGGGGACACGGGGACACGGGGGGACAGGGACACGGGGACACGGGGGGACATGGGGGGACACGGGGGGACAGGGACACGGGGGGACATGGGGGGACACGGGGGGATATGGGGACACGGGGACACGGGGGGATATGGGGGGGATATGAGAGGGATATGGGGGGGAAACAGGGCGACATGGGGGGACACAGTGGGACATAGGGAGACATGGGGAGACATGGGGGGATATGGGGAGACATGGGGGGGAAACGGGAACATGGGGGGACATGGGGGACATAGGGAGACATGGGGGACATGGGGGGATATGGGGGACATGGGGGGATATGGGGAGACATGGGGGGGAAACGGGAACATGGGGGACATGGGGGACATAGGGGGACATGGGGGACATGGGGGGATATGGGGGACATGGGGAGACATGGGGGACATGGGGAGACATGGGGGGACATGGGGGACATGGGGGTATATGGGGACATGGGGGACATGGGGGGACATGGGGGACATGGGGGGATATGGGGGGACATGGGGGGATATGGGGGACATGGGGGGACATGGGGATATATGGGGGGATATGGGGGTCATGGGGGGATATGGGGGACATGGGGAGACATGGGGGGACATGGGGGACATGGGGGACATGGGGGGATATGGGGACATGGGGGACATGGGGGGACATGGGGGACATGGGGGGATATGGGGACATGGGGGACATGGGGGGACATGGGGGACATGGGGGGATATGGGGGACATGGGGGACATGGGGGGACATGGGGGACATGGGGGGACATGGGGGGATATGGGGGGACATGGGGGGACATGGAGGGGACACGGGGGGACATGACAGACATGGGGAACAGGGGGGAACGGGGACAGTGGGGACACAAGAACATATCAGCCAGCAGAGAATCCACACTCGGGCCCCTTTATTTTGGGGGGGTCTCTGTCCTTGTCAGGAGTTCCCTGTCCCCATGGGGTCCCCTGTTTCCTTTGGGGGGTCCTTGTGCCTGTGGGGTCCCCTGTTTCCTTTGGGGGTTCCCTGTGCCCATGGGGTTCCCTGGGGGGGGTCCCTGTTTCCTTTGGGGGTTCCCTGTGCCCATGGGGTTCCCTGGGGGGGGTCCCTGTTTCCTTTGGGGGTTCCCTGTGCCCATGGGGTTCCCTGGGGGGGGTCCCTGTTTCCTTTGGGGGTTCCCTGTGCCCATGGGGTTCCCTGGGGGGGGTCCCTGTTTCCTTTGGGGGTTCCCTGTGCCCATGGGGTTCCCTGGGGGGGGTCCCTGTTTCCTTTGGGGGTTCCCTGTGCCCATGGGGTTCCCTGGGGGGGGTCCCTGTTTCCTTTGGGGGTTCCCTGTGCCCATGGGGTTCCCTGGGGGGGGTCCCTGTTTCCTTTGGGGGTTCCCTGTGCCCATGGGGTTCCCTGGGGGGGTCCCTGTTTCCTTTGGGGGTTCCCTGTGCCCATGGGGTTCCCTGGGGGGGGTCCCTGTTTCCTTTGGGGGTTCCCTGTGCCCATGGGGTTCCCTGGGGGGGGTCCCTGTTTCCTTTGGGGGTTCCCTGTGCCCATGGGGTTCCCTGGGGGGGGTCCCTGTTTCCTTTGGGGGTTCCCTGTGCCCATGGGGTTCCCTGGGGGGGGTCCCTGTTTCCTTTGGGGGTTCCCTGTGCCCATGGGGTTCCCTGGGGGGGGTCCCTGTTTCCTTTGGGGGTTCCCTGTGCCCATGGGGTTCCCTGGGGGGGGTCCCTGTTTCCTTTGGGGGTTCCCTGTGCCCATGGGGTTCCCTGGGGGGGGGTCCCTGTTTCCTTTGGGGGTTCCCTGTGCCCATGGGGTTCCCTGGGGGGGGTCCCTGTCCCCAGGGGGGTTTGGGGGTCCCGGGGGGTCTCTCACCGTAGTCCTTGGGCAGGGGGGCGGGGGCGGCCGGATGCACGATGGGTTTCTTGCGTCGCTCCACCACGGGGCTGGGGGGGTCGGGGGGCGGCGTGTCCCCCCCCCCCGCCGGGGGGTCCCCCCCCCCGCGCTCCTTCGTCATGGGGACAGCCTGGGGGGGACAGTGTGTGTGGGGGGGGGGGACAGTAATGGGGGGGGATACTGGGATGGGAGACTGGGATGGGGAGGGGACACTGGGATGGGGACAGTGGGATACTGGGATGGGGACCAGGATGGGGATGGGGATACTGGGATGGGATGGGATGGGGATACTGGGATGGGGACAGTGGGATACT